>NC_092628.1:96522535-96657535 GCF_039555335.1 Amphiura filiformis
ATTGGATTTTCTAAAGTATGCTCGATTTCTCCGCTCTTGAATATTGCACTGCGAAATTTTAACATTTCTTTTGTATACTTAGATCAGGTAACTTCAAACCAAGCGACTATGTTGTTCACACGATTATATAAAAAACATAAAATGAAAACCGAAACTTCTTGCTACAAATTTTAAGTTTCTAACAAGTACAAACAAAGACATCGATAATTACGTCACTCAAGAGCTAGGCAGGATAATAGGAAACCACGTGACCAAACCAAACCCAATACTAAAACTCAATATTTGAAACGACCCACTCTCATTATTGATTGGTAATATTGGAAACAAATTGGGCACAACAGATGAATATACGCTGCAGTCCGTTGGTTCTGTGTGTTATAGCGCCACACATTATGTTCGGTCTCGATGATTTATTAATAAAAATTAAAGTTACACATTAATAGGCCTGGTCTACTTATTGTTTGAGAGTTGACTCCTATGGACTGAAGTGCAACTTTTAAAACGGCCTCTTTTTAAAATTTGATTTCGGTCCACAGACCTATAGCCTGATGGGAGTCATTTTGCCCTTTTTAGCACGAAAAACATCGTGTTTTTGCCTAAATAGGGTAAAATTGTGTATTGGCATATCAATAGAAAAATACATATTCATCATTATTTTGGGACCCGGATTTGGGGTTAAAATAGTCTGAAATTGAAATATGTCCCCAACCCCATCAATTTTTATGCTTCCGCCGCCACTTGAAGTACAGAGAACTTATCCAAATGATAGAGAGATATTTAAAAGTTTACAGAGAATTGAAGCCGTTTTTGCTAAAAGTATGCCCAGCTTAGAAATAAAAACACAATTTGCTTGGATTTTATTTTATTATTGTTTTCTGATATGCACGGGATAAAATCTTGTGCGTATATACTTTGTTTAAAATACAAAATTAATGGACTTATAAAAAACACCAAATAAACCGAGACCTTTGTATGCCTTAAACCAGATTACCGCCTCTTAGAACCCGATAGACGGTGACCAAAACTATGGACCACAATAGCCTAATCTCAATGGCATAGTCCAATAACCTCAAATAAACAATCATAGTGCAAAATTTGAAAAAACTTGCAGAGTATGAGTTTTTGTACCCAAAGTTTCAAAGCCATTCAATGAATGTACACATGTATTGGGGTTAAAGAACCGTGTGCTGATAGATGCGCATGTTGCGGATCCCAGTGCAAGTTGACCATTAAAGATCAATAAAACGACACATTTTTACTATACAATGTAAACATGAGCAAGGCCATGTTTTTTGTAGCATCAGCAGGTATACTGATAATCATAATTGCACGCTAATTAAATCTGAATATACAATTAAAAAAACGCTTATTTTGTAAACAGATAATACTCTGTGATTATTAATGGAAGAAAGTTAATGGAACTGCTCTCATTGAAATAATTAATATATTAAACATACATTTTGTTTGTCAACGATGAAAATCCGTTCACAAATAAAGTTTTTAGGACATTTTTTGACAATTCAATTCATTCAGAAAATGCAAGATTGGATAAATCATGCAATCTTTTTGATTTAATGTGCTTGTAACTAAATCCTGTTATCTACCCAGCAATGTTTGCTTATCTTAATTGTAAACGACTGTAGTGTACTAAATGGTATAAGACAGAAAAGGCAAACAGACAGAAATTTAGGGTTTTAAATTAGAGAGGTGACAGGAAGTTGTAAGAGTTAAATAATTATTATTGTTATGGACATGATTGGTGTAAGCGCGAAAATGTTGAATGTCAGATCAAAGTCATCCGAGGTGAATTAAGTATTGTCGATCACAATTCTGCGCCAAAATTTTTTAAAGGTCATCTGAGGTGGACTAAGTATATATTTGGATTGTCAGAATGTTCAAAGTCGTGTCATAACGTAATCACAATTAAGCATTAAAACCATCAAGGTCGTATCAATGTTAGCAGTTACTGATGATAGATATTTGGATTATTATGGCTGGTTATGATCACCGGCAGTAAACATTCATATTTGATGCGAAACTCGGTGGATGTGATTTCCATTGATCCCTTTGTTTGTACAAGTATAAATTAAATGTAGACCTATTTAGCACACATTTTTCAATTTAGCTTTCAACATAAAAATCCTTATGGGATTTACCGAAAACATAGGCGTAGATCCCGGGTGGGGGATAACCCCCCCCCCCCCATATTTTGCCAGGGGGGCTTACTTATTTGTGTCTTCTATACTATTCATCATATACCCCTGCATAACGAAATTCAACAATATTCAATGTCCAAAGCAATATCCTCACTACAATTGGCCCCAAAAACAGAACTCCCCCACCCCACATAAAGCTTCATTCCCATTTATTTCATCCAAAACGGTCCTGTCATACACTTTCCCCAATCAAACACATTTCTCTTGCATTTGATCATTTATTTTATTTATTTTTATTTATTACACTTTATCACTGGCACAGAATTACAAGAAATATATAATATTGCACATAAGTTACATCAAAATTACACAATATTATGAAAGGAACATTTGTTTTAAAACGTCCCGTGAATGGCTGGAGCGAACAGGTGCCAGGCACCTCTAAGACCGCCCCACCAAAACCAAAAAAGAACGGAAGGGAAAAATAAATTAGAGGGGAAAATGCAGGTAAGTTACATTTGCCTGCAATTTGGACAATTACAAAAAGAGGTCCAAGTGCAAACAGAAGTTGCATCAAAGGTGCGAGCAAATTTGGACTGGTAAAACTCCAAAACTTGGTGCTTAAATGAAGCAACAGAATTTGTAGATCTGATAATACTAGGGAGCTGGTTCCAAATGGGCACCATACGCTGAAAAAAGCCCATCTTGTGGCACTCAGTTTTAGAAAGCTGATTTACCAGCAACAAAGGATCAGAGGAAAATCTGGTGGTGGGACGGTCTTTGTTAATACCATTAAAAACTACATAATCATCTAGATTGATGTCATATAATCCCAGATTGCACTTGAAAAATATATTGAGATCAACATATTCTCTTCTAAAACTTAATGGGAGAAGAGTTAGCTCTGTTAACCTTTCTTTGTACTCAGCCTCGGGATAATCTAAAATGAATTTATTTGCCCTTCTCTGGACCCCCTCAACTTTCTGGATGTTGCGCTTTGAGGTACCACTCCAGAGGGGACTGCAATATTCCAAATCACTACGAACCAAGGCTGAGTACAAAGTCCTGGATACATTACGAGGGGCATTGAAGCCAATGGTGCGTTTAATCATACCAAGTTTTTGTTACACTTTTAACAACCCTGTTAATGTGATCATCCCAAGTGAAAGACGAGGAAATATCAAGACCAAGATCTTTAATGGAACTAACACGGTCTAGAATGGCACCATTCATTTTATAATCATGACGAATTGCATTCCTACGTCTGGTGATTGATATGATCTGGCATTTAGAGGGATGAAAATGGAGATCCCAAGTTTTGCTCCAATTAAATAATGCATCAATATCACTTTGGAGCATGTGACAATCAGAGACATCAGAGATGTTTTTATAACATTTAGAGTCATCTGCAAACAAAGCTAAAGAAGAATTCTGGGCAACACTGGGCATGTCATTTATGTACAAAAAAAAAAGCATAGGCCCCAATATTGAACCTTGGGGTACCCCTGAAACAACTGGAAGCCAGTCGGAATTTACCCCATCAATAACAACCCTCTGCCTCCTCCCTGTTAAATAAGCGCGAAACCAATTGAGGAGGTCAGAATGAAAGCCAAAAGATTGCAATTTGTGAAGCAACACGCTATGACAAACACTGTCAAAAGCTTTCGAGAAATCAAGATAGATCATATCAACTTGCCCAGCGTTGTCCAGAGTAGAACTGACTTCATGAAAAACGGATAAAAGCTGTGTCACAGTGGAGCGACCTTTGATAAAACCATGTTGCAGATGGTATAATTGGTCTTTAATTGCGGGGAACACTTGATCAAAAATAGCTCTCTCCATCACTTTTCCACATATACACAATAGTGACACAGGTCTATAATTTTCAGCACGTTACCTGTCAGACTTTTTAAAAACAGGAACAACATTGGCTTTTAACCAGGTCTCAGGCATAATACCAGAACTCAAAGATAAGTTAAAAATGTGGCACAAAGGAAAAACAATTTCATGAGCGCATTCTTTCAAGACCCTGGGAGATATCCCATCAGGACCAATAGCTTTGGAAACATTTAAATTGCACAAGATCTTGAGGACATCACATTCGTTGATCTGAATATTACCCAGTGAAGGATGTTGAAACCCATGTATCTTTGGCAACTGTGTGTTGGAAGTTGGCTGAGTAAAAACAGAATAAAAATAGTTGTTAAAAAGAGAAGCTTTTTCTCTAGCTGTTGTAGCTGTGATGTTATCCCAGCTGATAAGAGATTTGGATTTTGTTTTTGATCTAAAAAATGACCAGAATCTCTTGGTGTTATCAACAACACTTTCACCAAGACTATCAATATAC
Organism: Amphiura filiformis; assembly: GCF_039555335.1. Lineage (NCBI taxonomy): Eukaryota > Metazoa > Echinodermata > Ophiuroidea > Amphilepidida > Amphiuridae > Amphiura > Amphiura filiformis. Next base: position 96,527,039 of record NC_092628.1, read on the forward strand.
TCATTAAACTTGGCAGAGAGCAAATTTTTCAAACGATTACGTAACTTCCGAAAATTGGCCCAGTGGCTAGAGAGATTTGATTTTTTAGCACGCCTCCACGCAGTTTCCTTTTTGTTTTGGAGATGCCTAACTTCTGCGTCAATCCACGCTGGGGCCGAAGAGTCTTTGATCTTAATTTTTGGTATGTAATCGTCTAAGGGAGTGATCGTTATTTATGGCAGGGGGGAATGGGTAAATTTAGGGGAACGCGAAATTTTTTGTGGTCTTGAGGGGGAACCTGAAATTTTAGTTGAAACAGGAGGGGGATTGTTAAATTTTAAATGGAGAAAATTGGGAAAACAAGGGGAACGCGAAAATTTTGAGCGGACGCGAGGGGGAACGCGAAATTTTTGTCGATATTTTTGCCAAAACACCCATTCCCCCCCCTGCCGTAAATAACGATCGGTCCCTAAAACCTTGGTGAATATTTCTGAAAATAAATTCCATGATGAATTAACATCTATTGCACAATATACTTGACTAAAATCAGTGTTTTGCAGCTCACAACGTATATCATTAAAATTAGCTGCTTTAAAATTGTATATAAATCGAGGTCTTTGTTTGAGACGCTCAACCCTTGTACTCACAGTAAATTGAAGCAGCTTGTGATCTGTTAAGAATGTTTCATGTGATATGGTAACACCATTGAGCCTGTCAGGGACAGTTGTGAAAATAAGATTTAAAATATTATCACAATTTTTTCTAGATGGGATATCATTCATTTGCTTCAGGAAAAAAGAATCCACAGAATCACAAAAAGCTTGTTCAGAATCTGTAACATTGTGATATATAGTATTGTCAAGACAACCTTTTACATCAGGAAGATTACAATCACCAATTACATGAATCTGGTTAAAGTCATTGTGGAGTTTTTCAATTGTAGAGTCAAAATTATTAACAAATGTTTCGACGTTGCCATCAGGTGCTCTGTAGCATAACACAAGAGCCATTTTTTCACTTTTATTTGGTCTTATTTCAATTACCATTATCTCGTCAACAGGCTCAACATCAGAACGACGTAGTGAGAAGATAGAGCTTTTAACTGCAAAGAGGAGACCCCCGCCACGTTCTTTCTCAGGGTCATCTCTATCCTTGCGATAAATATCATATCCACTGCAAGGGATTTCACTATCATCAACTGTTTCATTGAGCCATGTTTCAGAGACGGACACACAGTCAAATTTATTTGTAGATAAGATGGATTGAAAATCTCTAAGTTTGTTAATGTTCTTTTTCCTTTTAATAGTTTTCATACTCCGCGCATTTAAATAAAGAAAGTTGAGTTTATTTGAATTGACATTGTTTGAAGTTGAATTGTTTGAAGTTGTGTTGGGATGACTTGGACCTGAAGACGCATTCACATCATCGTTGGAGAACTCACTGGAGTCCAGATCACCGTCGGAAGAACTGCAGGATGAGTTGAAAAAGGAGTCGCTGAACTGTGGGAGCGCACAAGATGAACAGAACCAAGGGTCGTCAGATGAAGCCAGAGTTTCATAGCTTTGAACATTCATACCAATGCACTTCGTGTGAAACCACAGATTGCACATGTCGCACAGTATACCACGTTGATTGGACCGAACACACTTTGAACAGCTTCCACATGGATCTTTTGTGGGACCCGGGTTAACTTCCACATCCCCACAATTAAGTAGACAGAGACAGAAAATTGAAGAAATCTTGAGTTGAACACCAGCGCCATTACTCAGCATCTCACGTTTCTTGTCACGATGATTAGCAGCACCAAACTGATGAATGGGTGTAAGTAGTAGTTTACTGGATTCTTCTATGGACAGTTCTTTGTTGAAATGTTTAATGTTACAGAGCAATAGTCTAGTCATCTTCTACTCTTCCCTAGAAAAATCATTATAATACCAAATCTACACACCATGGAAATCACCATATCACGTCCAAGCTCACATTGGGCGCCCCATTCCTTTTTTAAAGGAATTTTTATTAAGTTTTTGTTGTTGTATTTTTTTATTTTTTTTGCTGGGAGTCTATTATCGGGAAAAGCATGTTGACCGGGTGCTTTCAAGGTAATCAGAGGTCAAGGTCAAAGGTCGTGGATTTCAAACTTTGTCCGATCAGGCTCAAACTTGGTGGGCGGAATTCTTGACAATAGAGGAATGTATGCGCGATATGGAATCGAGGTCAATCCAAGGTCAAAGGTCATACAGGGGCTAAATTTAAACTTCGCCCGATTTGGCTTAAACTTGGTGAAAGTAATTTTCCATATCACGGGAGCATGAACAATATCAAATCGAGGTCACTCGAGGGCAAAGGTCGTATGGGTCAAACGTTAAAATTGGTAAAAAGAATCCTCGATATGACGGGAACATGTCAAAAAGTCAAAAGGGGTTAGATAGCATCGCTATCAGTTACTCTCACAGCTACGGGTATTTTTTAATATTTTGCCACAGATGATAATTAACGTGTTGATTTGTTCCCCCGCACGATTGTAAATGATCGTTTGAAATGTTTTTGAAACGTTTAAACAGGTTATATTTTTGGATTAGGTTTTGGTAAAAACGTTTTAATAACATTAAATGTCGGCTTATATAAAGGTCATGCCAATTACGTTTTGCATGTAAAGCCACAACAATATTCTAAAAATCTTTTCAGAATGTTATAGTAAAATATTTTTGCAAACATTTTTTGCCAAATATTTTGTAGACACCTAAATAACGTCATGTTAGAATATTTACAAAAAATGTTTTTTAATGTTATGGAAACGTTTTATACCCCATACATGCCTATACGCTTTATATAACCCGACATTGAAACGTTTTCTGACAACCTTTTCTATACAGTTCTGATTTTTTAGGCTCGTTTTTGGAATATATCATATTTGTGCTGTACGACTTACAAGCAGAAAACAATTTGCGAATTTTATACCAAAAAATATGACAATTGAAAAAAAAGGTCGATCGGAAAATGCCAATATAACTCCAAATATTGCTCCCCTTCTGTTTTATAGATGCCAACTATTTTGGTCAAATAAATCCATCACGATTGACAGACTTCATTTAAGATATCTTTAAAAAGTCTGCTGAAAACTGCCTCTAGCGATGCTGTTAAAGGTGAATTATGGGGATAATCATGAAATACTGGCTATATTCTTGATTTATCTTGATGGTAGATTTTTATACTGGTCAGTGATCAGTGGTCACTGATAAATTTCAATACAAGAAAGTCGCCGGCACGTGAACTAGATTTCTGGGCTCTTGATCTGAACAATACTTCTTGTTTCCGTTGGTTTTGGCTTGCACAAGTATTACTCATAAGAATTTCAGGAACTTCAGCGCTAAATTCAGTTATTATTATATTTTTCAACAAAATAATATTGCCTGTGAAGAAAGACCTGCGCGTAATTAAAAACCTATTTTGTGAATTCAAATGACTTGTCATGCTGAATTTAGGAATTGAAGTGGGTCAGTAGTGTAGCCAGGGGAGAAAATGGATACTATTTGAGCCACAAATGAAGGTACGTTTTGCTAAAAATTATTGATAGGCGAGTTTAACCATATTTTGGTCACACAAAAATTGCGTTTTCGGGCTAAAAAGGAGGATGTACAGGGCAATGATTGCTTCATTTTTTTTGCTATTACGAGAGGGGATGTCAACTATGGACAAATTTAGGGGAGACACAACCCCCTCCATCGCCTGTTCATTTTTCGTCTTTTTTTTTTTTTTTTTTTTTTTTTTAGTTAGTTAAAGATGCACTTAATATTTTACTCGCATGTAATTATTTCTTCGATGCAAGCTTCAAATAAGTATAAACCTGTGAAAATATCTATTACCTGTCTGCATGCAGGAACAGAGATAGGAATTTCTTATAGTGAGTTGTAGTAAGTTTATTTCCTTTTATTGATGGGCCAGGGGCCTGTGTATGTATAATACTGTAATAAAATCCTCTTAGCAATACGAAATTGATTTTTTTTCTTCAATTTCGGCCGTGAATCTGGCCACCCGGTAAGGCGTCCTTCCGAACACAATTTTTAAAGTGCTAAGTCTGTACAACCTGTTCACCCCTGCATGAGACCCAAAGTGTCGTCTGAATTCGTGACTTGACTGGACTCGGATACTTTAAATACTCAAACAGACTAGACTCGAAATTGGACCTTAATGACTCATCTTCAGGACTTGACTTGATTGTCGAATGTTCTGCGGATAATCTCTATTTCATGCATTGATAGCAGGGAGCAAATTACAGATTATTTTGTCGTTGACGCGGCACAGTGTCGACTTCCTATTCGATAAATATAAATTTAATACTCCGTTGGTGAGCGACGGGCGACTGGTATTTCACCGAACGCAAGAAAAGGAGTTCTATCTGATTGGCTAGCAATCGATCGCTTAGGTCGCTTAGTAGTCAACTATAAACTCAAAACTGAGCATCGTATTCAATTCGATTGAAATCGATATTCTATTATTGCCGTAGATAAAGAGAGTGATAGTGTGTCAATAATGCACATTGTATTGCAGCTGGATTTTACATGCATTCTTTTATATAAATTTTTTCTCAAAGAGTTGAATATGATCAAAATTTTTACTCAGGATTTCAAATTTTTACCCGCAAATTGCAGTTAAACATATCCACAGCAAAATACCGGTCCTCACTAATTAGTGTATTTAATTTCCAGTTAGTGTATTTAAGATAAAACCTGACAACAAATAAAATTTTCTTGCAATAGAAATATCATATGGGATACTGATATGGTAGGCCGCAACCGCCACAACGTGGAGCTGGATATACGCGTAGCTGACTTTTTGCTCCATGGAGCCAAATTGACCAATCATGATGTTAGAGTTTTTCATTACTCGGAGGTAAAACTGACTAATTAAGTACGACTTACTCATTACGTGAAGCGAATTTATTCATTAAGAATTTGCCAGACGAGCGTCACGTAGTTGCAAGATATCCTCGGTCACGAAAGTTATGATTCAAAAAGTAGTTTATGAAAAGTACGAACTGACTTATTATTAAGATGGACATGCACTCATAAGAAACTCATACAGTATTGTACATATAACTATATAGCTAGGCAGAGTGGTGGTAAACTATGCACACAGTTCTGCGATCTGCAGTGTATCGCCGGGAGCTAATTTGTATAACTTGCGCGGTGTCCCTGCGGAATTCGACCTTCAGCAAACTGCAAACCAGTTCGGATTTACTTTATATACTAGTAGTAGGCCATACATACTGTAGTTACTGTCCGTTTTCCTATACACAATACTCAGTGCGCTCACCATTGACGCGTGACCTCTACAAATAGTGTATGTTAGAAGTATAGGCCATTGCCTAGTTGACGTCACTACTGTGTAAAAATAACCGGCCAATATTTAAAGTATTCTCTGAAATTCTAGAAAATATAGTTTTGTAACATGTCCTAAATTTTTAGCTAATTTAGGTGTTTGGAAATATTGGTACTTTTGTACCAAAAAATATGAAGAAATTATTTCTAAACCGTGTTAAGTCATTAGGCTTCTCATTTTCAAGAACGCTGGTTAACAATAAGCAGACTATTGTCTCATTTCGTAAACAAAAGCCCACAGTATTGTTACCTTGCGTTCGCTTTATAATCGTTCACCCAACTGAAACTATAATACCAGCTCATTGCTCATTGCACAGGTAAAACAGACACAAGTACAGTATGTATTTAACCAGAGAAGATCTGATGTAACATAGTTGAGCCGTTTTCATTGAGTGTTATCTTGGTTTAATAGCTTTTAATAGGGTTTAAGTCCTTCAAAGGTCGTGGTGAGTTCTACTGTAGACATGACTGCATCATGATTATTTTAAGTCAACAACATTCAACAATATGATCACCGTGATAGTATGAGAGTATCAGTACCGTGGGTGTCAGTGATCCTGGCCTGACACAGTAGACAAACAAACAAACAAACACGCCACACGCATGACACATGCATGCAAAGTAACATTGACTATACACTAATCAAACAATTGTATTGATCCTGTACAACTGGTCGTGGTTTATTTACAATCGATTCATTTAAAATCCCCATAGTAAACATTAATTTTGGCAAGAGTGTTCTCTCTCTGGAACGAGGATGCATCCACTGGCTCCGCGTAATGAAAAGATCTAACATGATTGGTCAAGTAAGCTACGCGTAGCAGCTCCACGTTGTGGCGGTTACGGCCAGCCATATATTGATCATGCGAAAATCGTAAAACATAGAATAGAAACAGTGTGGCAGGCGCTCAAAATCTCAAATTGTATGCTTAGCCTGAGTTGCACGGCCTATCTCGAATAAAATCACCATGCGTAGTTGTTGAAAAACGTGAGGATTCATCGTACTATCACGGCAATTTTTAACACGAAGATATAGGGATGATGACGGTGTGCGCGGGTAAATTTTTTTCATGATTTTGCATTTGATTTCAAACAGAATAGCTACATGAACACAAATGACACTATGATCAGCTCGTAATAAATTCCCAGTGTACGCCCGCGTAAATTTATAAGATCTAATATTTATAAGGGTTAGTAATAATGTTGCCTCTCTCGTAACAAAAGTACACCACTGTGTGTTTATGGGGGATTGTAACCTGGCAGATTACAACTGGGGTAACCATGCAGGCCCTGTCAAATATCACAAAGCCAATTGAATGGCCATACAGTCCTGGGCAAAACTGAACTAATTGTCTTTGGATGGCAGTGCAAGGTCAATAATGTTTCTGATTTTCCTATTATCCTTAGCCTGAACTCATACTGGTGTTTACTCATATATTCAAATATCTCTGGCTACAGGCTTATTACCTTCTGACTGGCTCACAGCCATCTCTCCCATATTCACTGGCCCCTATATGCTGTAAAGTTTTTAAACACATTCTCCATGTAAAAATCTCCAGTAAAATCATGCATCATTTTAACATACACCATATCTTTACTGATAGACAGCATGGATTACGCCAGCTCACTCTTGCGAGTCCCATACTCACTGTCAACGACCTTGCTAAAGCTTTTGATATAAAAACATCAAAACATCAGTTAATATGATCATCATGGACTTTAGCAAGGCGTTTGACACGGCCTCACGAGAGACTGCTTCATAAGTTTCATAATTTCGGCATCACAGGTAGAAGGCATACTTGGGTCTCAAGTATTCTCACTGAGCGTAAACAGAGAATTGTCGTGGATGGCGACAGGTAAGTTCTGGCGTCCCTCAAGGCACCGTCCTCGGCCCCTTCTGTTTTTAACATACATAAACGACCTTCCCGATAACATCATGTCTGAGGTCCGTTTATTTGCCAATGACTGCGTTATGTATCGTCCTATCCACGACAAATCTGATGTCTTGCGCTTACAGTCAGACGTTGATAATTTTAACATCTGGCAAAACACCTGACAGATGTGATTTAACTATTGCTTTATACTCAAGCTCTCACATAAATAAAGACCTGAAATGGAATACTCCAATAAAACAACACCATCTCAAAAGCCAACAAGGTTCTGTGTGTCCGCCGAGCTTAAAGCCGCTGCTTATATAATCCTTAGTGCGTCCGCACCTTGAATATCGTAGTACGTTCAAAAGAACGCATACATATAGAGAGAGACTATGAAAGTGTGTAGTGTGTCACAAACCTACAATGGGACACCGGTCAGGTCGCCATAGAGACAACACAAAGGCATTCGACAGAACACAAACCAACAAGAACGGTTAATTACAAACATTAAACTGCAACTACAAGCTTAAACGACCACGTAACAAGCCACCTAAGAACGAAACAACAACACTGCGAGTAATCAACCACCTGCACCCTCATATCCCTAGGCGTTTGGTTTCTTCTGAAGCACTGTGCAGTATCAAATCAAAGTCAAAGTCAAATCAAAAAATGGCCGCCATGTTGTAAGCTGATGTTGATTTGCTCTCTCCAACCAACTCCAAGTTAACTCCAAGTCTGTCTGAGGGGAAAATCTGCAACTTTCACCAACAAATCTGGTAGGGATAAAAATTAGTGACCACCTCAACTCCCTGTTGTTGATATGGTTGACTTGTGACAGGTAAAGAAGCATGATACACGTATTTGTACTATCATCAGTGGGTATTTTGTAAATATACGCGCGCGTACTCAGATTGATTGTACTCATAACAGGGTTCAGTCAACGACCTTTTGGCAGCAGAGTTTACTGCGAATTTGGCCGACTGGGCACCGAGCAGGTGGTGCATGAGGGCAATGGCTACGGATGTCTACAAGAAGTGGTCCACTATAGAAACTTAGTCAGTGGTGTACCTCATGGTTAAAGACCACTAATAGGCCTGGGCGATACATTGAAATACGATGAGGAACTATTTGTTTTCATGGCATTCAAAAATACTGCATTAAAATCGCTGAAATTGATCAAGTTATATAGCCAAAAAGTACTTTTTAGAGTTTGATGCTTCAAAATGGTACATTTTCTCTCATTATATGCCATTTTTGATGTAATAGTACCAAAATTCATACGCACGGCTTCGGTTTTAGTAAATAGTCGCCGTATCATATTGTAACTTTCAGCTTCGAGGGCGCACTGTCATTTTAAGGTGTTTACGGTTCAGTGCGTTAAAACAAGAAAAGTCTCAGGTCAACCTATGTTGAATTTTTGATCATTTGGCATCTAAATCATATAGTTTCACCTGATATTGGTGGCATTGAACTGTGAGAGTTCTGAATATGAGAAAATTCCACCCGAAATTAGGCATTTTCCCATTGAAACCCGTGTAATACATAATTAGTGGTATTTAACCTCATGAGTCGATTGGGCATCGAGCAGGTATTAAACATCGTAGGCCAGTAGTTGTAGTTGTAGTTGTAGTCACTGCGTGATGACACTGCTACATATTACCCTACCGCCTTTTTTCGATGTTGTCACTCTCCTGTAGGGACTCCGTCGGCCACCATATGGTAAGTTTTCATGGAGTGACGGTGGTGGTAACTGCAGAATTCCAGTGCAATGTAGTCACTCTGCCGCCAGGAATTTTGTAGTGTAGACTATGATACATATATTATAAGCTTACATCAAGACTGCAGACTTCTGTGCCTTGGCATAGACCATCACAGGCCATGGCAACTTGCAAACTTCATACTGCAGTTACTGTCCGTTTTCCTATACACAATACACAGTGCTCTCACCATTGACGCGTGACCCCTACAAATTATGTATGTTGGAAGAATGGGCACTTGACTAGTTAACATCACTGTGTGAAAAATAACCAGCCAATATTTAATTTATTCTCCAAAACTTCTAGCAAATATATTTCTCTAACATGACCTAAAATTACAGCTAGGTTAGATGTTCAGAAATGGTCGCACTTTTGTAAAATATGAGTGAGGGCAAGGCATAGCTAGCCAACTCCCCGTGTTAATTGAATGGAGATTTGACCGAAAATATTGGTATCGGACCGCTCACTTCTGAAGGATGCCACAAAAAACGGTAAAAGCTACATTTTAATTATTCTCTGGCAAACCTTCATGATGAGTTTCTTATATAGTATGCCGAAATTGGGTACTGTAGGTGATTGACAAAGGGTCGCACTTTTCTGATAAATAAGTGACAGTGAACATGAAATATCAGCGCCCATAAACCCAAGTTAGTAGCTAGTTAGTGGAGGCCGTCACGGACTGATTATTGATTATTGAAGTGCCTTATTAATAGATACGCACGATTTAGGGCAAGAAAAAACAAACCAGGACACTTTTGGAGACATCATCATCATCATCATCATCATCATCATCATCATCATCATCGACATCATCATCATCATCACTTTCTACATTTTTTCTAAACAACATAGGGCCTACCGTTTTAATAAGATTTTTTTCTTGAAATGCATGTAACTATAATTATTGTTTAGAGCGTGATGAAATAAAACATCACGATTTTCATCACAAAACAAATATAATGCATAAGGCTGAGTTCACATAGAAGTATACGGTATACGGTATTCGCTATACGAAATACGCTCATTCCATCAGGCTGAGTTCATATAGGAGTATACTATGTGAACTCAGCCTGATCGAATGAGCGTATTTCGTATAGCGATAGCGAGTATGTCAGTTTACCCATTTTCTTCGTCTTATCAAATGCTTGTAACTTTACTTCTTGAGGTCACATTGCATTCAATGAGGTGTCATAATGTGCAGAATTAGATATTGCATCTATTAAAAAATGAATTTACCCACATATGGTTTAGGTTTTAAAATTTGGACGGTATACGCTGCACTAAAATCGCACACGCGCGATTCCCACTATACTATACTAAACGCAGGTATACGGCCTTTTCGAATAGCTCTTATGTGACCGGTACTATGAAATTACCTTGCTCGAATTAAGCTATACGCGTGTACCTAGAAAACGTGCATCGTATACCCGAATAGTATACTTCTATGCGATCGTAGCCTTATGTGACCCGGTACTATGAAATTGCCTTGCTCGATTTAAGCTATACGCGTGAACCTGCAAAACGTGCACCGTATACCCGAATAGTATACTTCTATGTGATCGCAGCCTAAGAAATCGTTTGTTTTAGAGCGTGATGATGAAATAAAACATCACGATTTTCATCACGAAACAAAGTAATACATAAGAAATCAATTTTTCGTGAGTGATGAAATACAACATCAAAATTTTCATCACGAAACAAAGTAATACTTGAGAAATCGTTTGTTTTAAAGCGTGATGAAATAAAACATCACGATTTTCATCACAAAACAAAGTAATAGGCCTACAAAAGAAATACATTTTTCGAGAGTGATTAAATAAAACATCACGATTTTCATCACGGAACAAAGTAATATATAAGACATCGTTTGTTTGATTGCAATCAACCGCGACAGTTCGTCTCACACACATAACAATGCACTGCGATCAAATAGGTTGATGACAACATTTGATTGAATGGACTGCACTGCGCCATGATTACGTGCACCGGTTCAAATCCTTTGTTTGGAGCCAATCAATAATTTCACGTACAGCCTCTATGCAAATTAGAGTTTACACACGCTGCAGCTGGGGTAATCGACCGAAGCTGGTTGCCGTTAGTGATCGAATGCATGAGCTTATTTGCTTTACTGAATCGATTTACTGGATTAATTTCCTGTTAACTGGGTTTAATGCCACAAAGGTCGAATCGCCTTTGCCATGGACCATGACTGCATCATGTTACATCAAACCAAATGCCTCAATTCAGCATCGAAGTGGTTACGTAATTCTCTTGGTTACCGGATCACGCTACTTTGGTATGCCTTCGAGTGCCATATACTTTATGTGGTGATCATTTCGATCGTGGTTCATTACTCTAGCGCGTGATCCCGTTGACATAGTAACATTACGTAACTTCGATACTGAATAGACGATTAGCTTATTATTCAAACAGCACAGCGACTTTTCAGCGGTTACTTTTGTCCGGAGATCAAATCCTGAGTCTCATACAGACTACTCAGAGTGCTATAAACCTATCTACAATAAGTATAGAGTTCAGTGTACATCTTGCTGTGAATATTCTCATCGTGGTTGTAGTGACCTTTCTCTGCAATATTTCCTTCACCTGAATGATAATGACTATTATTGTCCCAATTGTGTGTTAAAATGTAATTTACCTGCGTTCACTGGCTCATTTTGATCAGTCATCTGATAGTAATACATCAACATCAGATTACAGTCCTGTTTCAGAAACTTCATTTTTTTGCTTCATCTATGCTTCATCTCAACACTAGTTTACGGACCAAATTATGATATCATTCCGACCACCGAAACCTGTTTGAGTCCTTATATCCCAGACAGTTCATCTTGCTTTCCAATCACAATGATCGGGAAGGTGGTCGCGCTGGTGGCGGCGCCCTCATAGCAGTTAAAACCTCCTAATCATGTTCAGAATAATTTGAATAACCTTTGTGCAAATGAATTTTCTTTTCTAGATGTATTTGAAGTACTGAAGACTTTACCCATGATATCAGTTCAAACTATATATGACAGGGGGTGTGACACTTGTGTGGTATACCTGGATTTTTCAAAGGTATTTGACTCTGTCAACCATTCAAAGCTTATTGAGAAATTCTAGTGTACTGGTATTGGTGGCACCCCCTTGTCTGGTTTCATAACTATCTTGAGGGTAGGTTGCAGAGGGTGGTTATCAACGGCGTTCATTCCGATTGGTTGTCAGTCACTTCTGGTGTCCCTCAGGGGTCCATCTTGGGGTCCTTGCCCTGTTGTTTTTAATAACGATATGCCATCTTGTGTCTCGCGTGATACTCGCATTGCATTATTTTCTGGTGATCCAAAGTGCTATATAACCATCTCCACCGTTGCTGACCAATATGCTCTGCAAAATGACCCCAAGGTTTTATTTAAGTGGAGTAAAAGGTGACACATTGATTTCAATGCCACAAAAGGTGTTATTTTACTTATCCAATGACGTAAGCGTCTTATCACATCGCTCCCTATGAATACAAACTTGGTAATTGCAATCTGCTCAACGTTGATAATCAAAATGATCTTGGCATTATTATCACCAGTATTTTGAATTGGAAACCACATATTAATCACATGGTTTATAAGGCGAATCATATGCTAGACATGATTCGTCACACATGTTACGATGTTAATGATTCTCTCACATATTCACATTATTGCATGTATCAACATACTCCATGGTTTGATATACATGTACATTGTATAGATGAGGTGACATGTGTTTACATTTGATACGCCCTCTGTTGGCCTGTGATCAAAACTGTCAGGCAAAAAACACTATAGTTTACATGGAAGAAGTTGATTTTTATTCATTAACTTTGGTTTCAAAGCAAATAATACTAAAAATTTTATCAATCTTGTTTATAAATGCATCAAGCTATATACAATCATAATATCACACAAAACTTCAAAGGTTTTTAAAAGTTGAGTTTTAAAGAGATTTATGTGGTCTGTCATAGACACTCCTGTGTTATTTTTGCCTGGCTTGAAACAACAGAGGACGGTCTGAATGTAAACATGTGACATCATAGGTCAACTCATCTATATCAAACCATGGAGTATGCTGATACATGCAATAATGTGAATGAGATATATATTATATGTTTTGAGCGTACATGAGATATGTCCAGAGGTCTTTTGGGCATGACTACATTAAATCTCAATGACAAGGCCAGTTTCCGAAATTCTGAATTTCATAGTTTGAGATCCGCGGACTCCCCTACACTTATCCCCAATAAATGCAAAACTGTCATTTTCAAACAAAACTTTTGTAATCGTATTTACGACTCCTGTAATGGTTTCCCAGATGATCTTAGATATCTCCTGAACTTTCCTCAATTCAAATTGGGTCTAATTGACTTCCGTTTTAACATGTAACTTCCTTGGTGCAATATAGCTATTTTCGATGAATTCTATATAATGTGTTTTATCATATAATATTTTAATCATGTATATTAATATTCTCCTAAATATATTTGTATTTTATACTCTGGTCAATGTATTGTGTAATGTTTATATTTTTGTTCTTTTAGTTTGATGTGTGTATTATAAGGGACCCCAGTTTGTGTACCTTATGCCTGTTCGGGTCACCCTTTTTGAATCAGACGTCGTAATTTGTGCAATAAAGGTAATAAAATAAGTCAAATTCGTAAAACCGCGCGCCACTCACGCAAAACGTAAATCGCAATTGGCAAAAACCGAATAATTTTCGCCTGTTACGAACTGATCATATAATATGACATCTTGAAAATAAATTATTGTCTTAAACTATACTCTGATTAGCTGGTAATAGGCGAGAATTATTCTTTTTTTTTACAGCGTGCCTCAATAAAGTAAGTAAGCCCCAACTTACGCTCAAAAGCGCGAATCAGTCACGCAATACGCAAAGCGCAATTCGCGTAGGTGTTGAGCCCACCTGTGTGTACACAATTCTATATCAATCCACGATGTTATGAGTCCCGCCTATTACGAGCTGATTAGAGTCTAATTGTGTATGTCACGATGATTCTGTTCACCCATAACTCCTTTGTGTGTGTGTTGGGATGTGGGCATTGAAGTAGGTTGTGCGGGGTTGTGGGTGTTTGTGAGGCTATAATATGTGACCGTATCCGAATATTCATTATTCATTACCTACAGCCTACAGCAAGATCGTTCCCTGGGATGGTGTTGTCTAATCATCACTATGGATCTACCGCTTAGATTCTATATTACATTCATATTGGCACTATGTGAAATGTTCATATTTGGTGGTGTAATCGCCGGATGGGCTTCTCTTGTTTATGTTTTGAAAGAAGAAGGATATTATTCCGATTCATGTGCTTTCAACGAAACGTCCGATATTGAGTATACTATTTGTGAGACACAAGATGCAAACTTAAACCTTGTGTTTACAATCGCTTCTACCTTGTCGTTTCTATTCATGCTGCCAACTGGGATCGTATTTGATTGTTTTGGGACGAGGTTCACCCGCATACTATTACAGTAAGTATTTTATACAGTTCACTTTAATACTTTGTGGATACATCACAAGTTTTCCCTATTTATAATAAAATGGTTACTTCAAAACCCATGTGAAGTTATCGGGTGATGACGCTGTGCCTGGTACCTAGCGTGCAAGAGTTGAAAGCGTAGTCCTCCTGTCCTGTTAAGCGACGGGCTTTCGAATCTCTCCCAGACGGCATCGCGCACACCCCTTTCAAACAAGCGTTTTCTTTTCAAATAATGATCACGTCTTCAGAATTAAAGGTATTTCCCGTGGCTTTTATTGTGGGCGATCAAGGCCGAGTTCAGAGCTTCGTAAAAGCTAGGCCTGCGATGTTGGCCAATCCTAGCTCAAATGAGTTAAATGCTGTTCTTTTGTTTTACCAACTTTGTGAATAATCTACACCATGATATTAAATATTGATTGACAAGAATATATGTTCATATGTGACCGTACACCAAGAATGAGCCTTTAAGCTTATTATCCTCTTCAACAAGTGTAGATTGGTTTAAAAGGTGTTTGACTGGCGCTATCAAAATGAGATACATGTAGCACTAACTTGAGGTGCCTATGAAAACGACCTTCATGCAACTGTAACTCAGAATACAATTTAGGACATTTACGGCTCATTAGTGGTGTATTTTACATATTTTATGGACATCGAATATTTTATTTGAATGATACATTTTTATGTGCAACATTTATACCACCTTTTTAATTTAGGTTTATTCACTTCACGGGTGTTCTGTTGATGATAGTTTCAAGCCCAACAACATCATACTTATTGTTTCCTGCGTTGACGTGTATTGTAATTGGAGGTACTTCGCTTAAAGTCACTGTTTTACAGGTAAAATACAAATTTTGACTTCTTACTCGCGCTTTTACTCATTTTTCTATCAGGCTTATTTATCTCAATGATCATAATTTTTGCATACATGCAATAATAAGCATTCTGTAATGCGCCGGTACATATACATTATCAGTAACATTATACATACGAGGGGCGGTCAAAAAGTTCGTAGAACAAGGTATGTTACTTTGACGCACGGAATTGAATTTGGTCTCATTTGAACGCTTGTTCCTTCAAAACAATATTGCAGAAATATTCGATATTTGCATCACTGTATATGGTTAGGACACCCTGCAGAAGAAGCCTACCTCCTTGAATTCACGGGTACTGCCAGAAGTGAACACAGGGTCATCATGTAATATGCTCATGACGGAGGTGAACACACAAATGACATTTAACAATATACTGTTGCTGTAAATGGTGATGAAGTTCTTGATACTCAGCAGCAAAATCATGTCCCGTCGAATTCGAGGGTGGAATGAGCGTCCTTGAAGATCATCAAAGGTCCAAAAGACTTGGTGACGTCACCACCAATGATATACGTGCTGGTACAGTGGCATTGATAATGAATAAAGAACCAAACAAGAAATATAACATAGCCACAAAATATAACAACTCTGATGAAAGTATTTTCAAAATAAACCTATTAACATTTGGGTATTGCAGGGTGTCTTTTAGATGGGGTCCCATAATCTGAATGCAAAAAATATATATACCAGTTGACATAATCAGGTCCATGCCTCCTATACACTTAGAGTAAGGGCCGAGACAAGTTTCATCTATATTTGGGGAAAGGTGATAAGACATTTATACATTTATCACTGGAATCATGAGTCCATTTAGTGGATGTACCTGGATCTGCTACCCCTAAGAAGATCATAACTCAGTCACTATAATAGGTCAAGGTCTTCATCTCTATCAGTCAAGTTAGCTCAATCAAAGGCGTTCGACTATGGTGCGAGAGGTTGCGGGTTCGAACCCTGACGGTGCCTAGTACGCTCCCGTGGAAAAATTGAGTTAGCTTGAAATTCCCCTGGACAAGGAACTCACTATTATTTGTCTCGTTGTAACCCGTACGAAACTCGGGGAGCTGATCCTATTGTCTAGGGTATGCGCTCTTGAAGCAGCAAAGTCCCTGAATTGTTGTTTAATGGTTTATGGAATGATGTGGGGCCATAGTGGTCAGCGACAACCTGTAAAGTGTGCTGAGGCTTGTGGATCAACGTCTAGGCGTTGTGCCTGTGCGTAGCGCACTATAAATCACTGCGCTTTTTTTCTGAGATTCAGGGAGAGTCTTGTTGATAGATCATTTGTTAAATGAAAGTACTAAATCTTCATAGTATTGCTAAATGAATATATCAACTTTTGCACGTATGGGACAAACCGTTAGCTTTGGATATAATTATTTTTCACCCGGTTTACCCAGGTGAAAAATAAAGAATACAGAAAATAATTAAATATCCAAAGCAAAGGCTAAATAGGGCGCCTCCGCCTATTGTGTTTTCTTTCACTTTCTTATATAATTTTATGATTATTTAAGGTCTTGGACGAATCTGTGGGTGCTGGTGATTATTTTGGTACCAAAATTTCAAAATGGCCAAAAAGTGAATTAAGGTTTTTTGGTTATAAACCCTCGGTATTTACTCTAATTATTTTACAGACTGGTCATTTATTCGGGAAACACAGGTCTACTGTGACGGCAATAATTTCAGGATTTTACGACGGGTCAGCTGTAGTCATGCTGATTATCAAAGTAAGGGAAATTAATTTGCAATTCATGATCCAACCATTGGTAATCCACGATTAGTAAGACAGCTCGCTTAGTTTTGTCCTAGGGCGATATGTGTACCCCAAATGATGAAAAAAATATCATTCTGTTTGCCAAATAAAATATAACTAAATACTAATCCTTTCGTTAGATCTAACTGGCAAAAAGGTTAAAAAACTTGGATATAACAACAGTGCACTGATATTGAGAGCAACCGCGTGCAAAAAACACCAAGCAAGCATTTTAGACAATCAACATGATCAAGAAACTAATACTGACGAGAAAACAGCAACCACACACTGATAGCCAGAATGGAGTCAAGTGACTCTATAAGTGGAGTAAAGTAGCACTGACTCTCCAAAGGAGTCACCTGATTATCATAGGAGAGTCAGTTGACTCTACCTGTGGGGACAATTGACTCTACATTCAGAGTCGTCGACGGAGTCAAGAAATTTATGACTCTTCAAGGGAGTCAGACTCTGCAATTGCTTGGCTCTTGACACCATGGAATGTATATTCTCCAATTCCAAGGGGATGGTGGTCAAGCCAAAATATTCTCCATCGTATCGTCTGACAATGGCCTGTGGCGTGAGTAAAGTCTCCTATTCCGGTAGGTCTATACTTTGAATTTTTATCTTGACGTACATCTATGTGCATCATTATTTTGTCTTTATCGGACTGTCGGAGTGACCCTGTAATGGAGTCAGGGTGACTCTATTAATGGAGTCTGGGTTACTCTAGGAGCAGAGTCCAGCCATTACGCGACTCTATGTCTAAAATGACTCTATTTTGGGAGTCAAATGACTCCTGTGTAGAGTCATCAATAGTGACTCTTCAGTGGAGTCAAGATATTTATGACTCTTCAAGGGAGTCAAATGACTCCCAATGTGGATTCATTTTAGACATAGAGTCGCAGTGTGGCTGGACTCTGCTTCTAGAGTCACCTAGACTCCAGTTTGGCTTTCAGTGCAGTCTCACCGGGAGTCTCACGTCATAGAAGACAAGTCTTTTATACTTTCGATAGATTTTTGAACAGAAAGCAGTAGCTTGTCGATGGAGTGAGTATTGCGAAGAGCTTCACAATTACCAACTCTAGGCTGACCAAGCAGTCATCAACAAGATCTCCAATAATGATATAGAGATATATGAAAGGCGATATCGTCATCTAACAACAGGGAACAGGTGCAAGAAGCCATTTATGGAGTAAAAAGCAGCAGGTATTGACAAGCATACATCCGAATTACGTTTCGACGGAAGAGGTGACAGCAGATTTGATGCACTGCATACGTAGAATCTACAACGACATCCTGGAGAGTGGTAATGGGTAGTGGTCCTATGGACAAAATGCAAAAATTCTTGCACCATACGTCACCCGAGTAAACTGCTTATGGGAATTGTTTTCTCGATACTGAAACCACAGATAAAACCTCTGCTAACAGAAGAACATGCAGGATTACGAATGAGCAGATATATAGTGTAGCAAATCTTCAATATGCGTACTCTATGCGAAAAATACAAGGATCATCAAAAGGAATGACATCACAACTTCATTGATTACAAAGACAGCCTTCGATAGAGTATGGCAGCCAGCAAGCATTGTGGACAACATTAAGAAAGCGCAATATCTTCCATTTACATCCAAACCGAAAGTGAAGTCCTCATTGGAAACACCCTTAGCAGCTAGCTCAGACCAACAATTAGCTTGAGGCAAGGTTGCCTCCTTTCATCAAGTCTCTTTAACCCATTCTTAGAACAGACCATATCGGATGCTCTCAAAGACTTTGAAGACACAGTGGCCGTAGGAGGAAGACGAATCTGCAACCTACGGTTCGCAGATAATAGACTTTATAGCCGGAAGCCGGCACGAATTTGTTGATTTGACAAACCAAGTTGATGCCCCATCCTCCGCTTACGAAATGGAGATCAGCGCTGAAAAGAGTAAAATCATGACAATGGGGAACAACGACATACAGAAGGATGTCTACTACATAGATGTCGAGTCTTTTTAATACCTTGCCTCAACCATCTCTTCAGATGCAACTTCTTCTACTGAGGTATTAACAAGAATTACAGTAGCTCCAAACAGAACAAGAGCAAACTCTTGAGGGCTATAATAGTAATCTCAACAGCGATATAATGGTTGTGAATCCCAGACGCTTACGGCAGACAAAAGAACGTCGAATTTTGATGCTACTGCAGGCTGCTAGGAATTTCTTACAAAGTCCACATTACCAATGAATCTATCATAAACGAGATCACCCTCCAGATCGGTAAATATGAGTCTCTACTTTAATACCTCAGCAAAAACAAACAAATAAACAAAGCAAGAAGACGAAGTGGTATGGGTATGTAATCACCCATAGCGAGCGCTAGGACCAAACTAAATTGCCGCAGTATAGCCCATAGCCGCTGTAGGTTTGCAGTTTGTTTGTTTGTTTGTTTGTTTGTTTGTTTGTTTGTTTGTTTGTTTGTTTTATTTCTTCTTTAACCTGGGATACTCAATCAGTTGAAAACACATTCAACAACTCCTCCTATACCTTTGTACAGGAGCCAACCGTTGTTAATCCGTGATGAATCCACACTTTTACTGCAGCGTACTACGCGAACGCGAGCGAGACTACGCGTTACGCGAGAACGCGTAAAATTCGTCATGCCTGGAACCTTTGTGCGTATGCAAGCTTACAAGTTGAATTCAGTATTTTTCAGGTAGCGGCTAAACTTTGCCGTTTTATTCTGTAGTTTTATTGCTGATATTAACAGAGAAATCATCGAAGTTTTTGTAAGGCTTAGTGACAATGATTAACTGACATTTCCTCGTGAAATAATCGTGAATTATACGATCTTTAGCTTCTTTTCGTTGTTGAAAGGGATTCGATCATGTTTCACCGTTGTTCATCACCGTTTAACAACTCGCGTCCGGCGCGTCTGCGTGGTTTACTTCGCTCGGGCAGCTAAAGCTGCCCTCGCGAAGTAAACCACGCAGACGACGCGGACGCATCGTTGTTAAACGGTGATGAACAACGGTGAAACATGATTGAATCCCTAAATTAATCATCTGTTCTTCCTTGAGGCAGTTACATAGCACATACTTGTAGATAATATGTGAATATCTTTCTTCTTCACGGTTCTATATAATATATTTTTATTCAAATTTCACTCTCATATCAAAGGATAATAGTAACGAAAATGAATGAAAATGCAAAAGAGAATAATTATAAGCTACTTCATGTTTTCAATATTGTCTGTACTCAACAGTTTGCGTACGACGCTGGTGGTCCAATGCGAACATCCTTCACCGTTATCGTTTGCGCCACCGTTATCATCTTGATGATGACATTCTATTTCCTTCCCGATGGTAAAATACCGTGGCCATTACCACCTCAGGACAACGATTTGTATACGAGTCAAGAAATAAGCGGCGTAGGTATGGATATCTTTTATTCCAAACATAAAATATAGTAACACAATTTTTGTCATAAATTTCATCGCAACAATAGAAATGTTATGTTGAAAATGTGACCCGATCTGGTCCATGGGGGCCAAAGGAGGCATTTTTGAAAATTGAGTTACTGTAATTATTACATTATATATACAATAAGCTATCATTTACTGAAAATACCAAAGGCCTAGCATACTTGGTTATAAAGTTATGAAGTTTTTTGATGTCTATTTTCTTATGTATTTCATTGTTTTTAACTCCATATTTTTACCTTTATCTCAAGTTTCAAATTTGCCGCCTTTGGCCCCATGGACCAGATCGTGTCACAAATTAGGATTTGATTCCGGAAACCTAAATAGTATTCTAGATAAGAAAAGAGTTCTTCTAATAACTACATTCCTTTCTGTCGAAATCGCGGTCAAAATTGAAATTGAAGACAAAATAAAATAGCATGTGTCTTATAGTGGGACCCCCTAGCGTTACATCTAGCAATTTCGCCAATTTCTACATAATTACGTTAGTGTAACTTTAGAACTATAAACAGCACAATAGCAAAACCATATATTTTCTGAATACACTTTTTTTATGAAATATGATACCTCATGTAAGAATTGACAGACATGTAGAATATATAAAATAATGTCATATTCTTATAGGCAGAACATAAAATTTATAGTCAACTAACTGGACAACCGACATACAGTATGATCAACATGTTTTGTTTAATTTGCTATTACTCGGTGCCATTTTTAATAGATTCATGTAACGAAGGTACAGACACAGATACTGATACCGTTCCAGATTCTGGTGGTAAGTGAATTCAAATTCATTATTATTTTATTTAATAAAGACCAATATCTTAAAGAGTGTTTCAGTTATTATCTTTGACTTATCAGTGGACTTCGGTTGTATATATAAATGCGCATATATAAATGCGCACGTGACCAGATGGCCAGTGCCATGTTCGTGTTACCTCACTGTCAATCACTGAAATTGCGACCACAGTTCCAGGTGGTGGCCGCATTGCATTCTTTAAATTCAGTAAATTTTCATCGTCAACCGTGTAATTGAATGGGATTATTTTGAAATTTTAAAACGCTTGAAATATCACAAACAAATAGGCCTATGTTGATAAATAATATAAATACAAGCTAAAACCGTTGGGGTTCGATAATGAACCCCACAAAATTAACCGACTATATTGGAAAATGCCATACGGCCGGGCGGTTTCACAAGTTGCCGGATCGATCATGTCATCCGCCGCCTGCACAGTTCTGACCTTAAAGCCAATCATGTCCCTTTCATACTTTCATGCCGTTGCGACAAGAGGCATGACTTATCATCCATTCACAAGTCTTGATTGTGTCTGTTTGTCTACAATGCGCGTGTGTCACGCCGCTCGGCGGCAAGCAGCATGATAGTATGAAACCAGCACTACGTCATAGATATGGCCAATTGGCACGCCCATTAAGCACGGAAATTATGAAATATAAGTTTGTAAATCAGCTATATCTAGCTTTTCCGTAGTTAATTTTTTTCCGTGATGGAAAACGTTAATAAAGAGTTTATCTTTCGGGTCAAGTTATTTTACCCTTTGCAATCAATGCCACTATTTTGCAAAAGCAATTTTCCTTGCGACCTGTCATTTTCCCCTATACTTTTGCACGGGGAGTTTATGTACATCCGGGTACCTTATATCGTTTAATACGGTATGGCGACTTGTAGATGTCACGTACGCATTTATATATACAACCGAAGTCCACTGCTTATGATCGCGCTGAACGTATTCAAGAGCAAGCTATACAATATCCAATGTAGGTTTGTAGAAAATGAATCATTGTCGGGTTCCAGTTATATCTGCGATAATCACAATGAACTATTTCATATATTTGACTTTATAATAACTCATAAATAGATTCTTATCATTTGATAGGACAATTACTATTGATTATTTTTGCCATTTATAGAAAAAGACTATTGCACTCCAAGCTACTCCACGCGATTGCAATAGTCCATTTTCCATTTCACTCACTCGCAGCTATACCTTGGCAACGCTGACAAACACCAGTGTATAGCTCGCAAGGTGACCACCTCGACTCGCTGATTATAGATAATAATAATAATGCATTTATAATGCGCCATCTATCTAGACAACCTATTCCGAGGCGCAAACATTGAACAATTTAAAATTAACACACAATTATAAAAACAGTCACATATAGAAGTCAATTGTCATAAGCAATCTTAAACAGATAAGTTTTTAAAGTCTTTTTGAAAATATCAAGTGAATCGCAAATACGCAGATTTAAAGGAAGCAAGTTCCAAAGTGCAGGTGCACAAGCATAGAAGGCCCGGTCGCCAAATGATGAAGAAGTCCGTGGAACTGAAAGAAGATGTTTATCCGATGATCTAAGGTTACGTGATGGAATATAAAAATTGATAAGTTCACTGATATAAGAAGGTGCCATGTCATGGAGCGCTTTCCAGGTGAGAAGAAGGAGTTTGAAATGAATGCGATACCGAATTGGTAACCAATGCAGACGTTGTAAGACGGGTGAAATATGGTCAAATTTCCTAGTCCTTGTGAGCATGCGTGCAGCAGCATTTTGAGCCTGTTGAAGTTTATTGAGTTGTCGTTCAGTGATTCCATATAATAAAGCATTTCCATTGTCAAGGCGTGATGTGACTAAAGCGTGGGCAAGTGTTGCAGCAGTATCATAATCGAGCACTTTGCGAATTTCATTAATGTTTCTAATCTGAAAATAAGTTGATTTGCACACATTTTTGATGTGGTCGTCCATTGAGAGAATGTTGTCAAATATAATTCCTAGATTGCGAGTATTAGTAGAAGCTTGAATGTTGGCAGAATCAATTTGAAGAGAGTTGGAGCGAAGTTTTGATTGATTATATTTGGAGGTGATAATAAGAAGTTCAGTTTTGTCATCATTTAGTTTCAATTTATGTGGGTGTCGCTTCTAAAATAAATACACTTTATATATTTTTCATTTATTTTGTTTTCCTGGTGATTTATAAATTTAAGTGGAAGAAAAAGAATTTATATACGAGTATTTTCATTCGGTGAAATATGAACTACATATTTCACCTCATGAAAATATTTTTACCTTTGAACTCATAAACATTCATACCCTTTAATGTGAATTGTTGGTTCTATACAGATAATTGCCCAGTTTATTCGAATGCTGATCAAGTGGATAGTGATAATGATGCCATTGGCATCGCATATGGTGAGTGAATGCATGAACTATCAAATGCAAGATTCTGAGAATTTATTTAGTTATCTATCTACATAAACACTTTATTTGCATGTTTAACAAAGAAAATACAAATAAGCTGACGACATACATCCCCAATCATGTATTGTCAGACCTATGTCAAAACACTAAAATGGCCGTTTATACAGGGATGAAGTTCAAAGTTGGTTAAACTGGTATAAAAACTCTGATGTACAGCTCTGTGGGATGATTGTGGTAAATAGAAATGTTGTTTTTGTTAAGACAATATAATGATATAACTTACGAATTTTTGATTGTTTGGTACATGTAGATAATTGTCCAGACTATAATAACCCAACAAAGGGTGACATATATGGTGATAACGTCGGGGATATCTGCGGTGAGATCCATTAAGTACAATTAAATATTAACATACAAAATAGTATAAGTACAAACATTAAAATACATATATAAGTGTAACATGGTAATTAGGGTGATTCACAAAAAATGAAATTGGTATTTTTCAACGGGACACCCCCTCATTTTGTTCATTTTGGTAATAAAATTATACCTGCAAAATATGAAAAAAATTCAAAAAAAGTTTAGGGGGTGCTACCGGTCAATGAACTTTTGTACACAAAGTCAATGGGATTTTTGTCAAAAATTTCAAACGCTTATTTCAGGGCCTAAAAAGTCTACCAGGCTTGCAAAACTGAAGTAAATGTTCAATGATATACCTAACTTTGTGAAAACATGGGTTTTTACCAAATTAAAGTTCATAGTTGACTGTAATAGTAAAAAATGTTTCAAAAGTGACAGAGGGAGTGTAGCTCAAGAAAAGAATACCCTGGGATATCCCCTGGAATCCCACCAGGCACCCCAAATTTATACCTTATTGAACTGAACTGTTGACAAAAAAAAAAAGATTAAAATTCTTCACATATTAGTTTACCCCAATGGTGATACCAGCTTTTGAAATCTTATGTAATAGTAACTATCAAAATGCATACATCTGTATCAGGGGTGGTCATTATGGCCATACCTGATGAAGATTTGTATTGTTTGAATTGAATGACCACAGGAAGGATTAGATTCACCATGGTTGAAAAGAAATGTATATAAATTGGGGTCACAACATTGGATAGTGGCCAGTTCAAAACTACACCTTGTGCAAGGTACTTGTGACAAGAGCTAGAGTGGCTAAGACACATTTACTTCTGGATTACACATTAAACATTACACTACACTTACATAAAATTACAAACCTACACACATTCAACACTTGAATAACATAATTTACAGTTACAAACCTACATACATTTCAATCATTAAAAAAAAAAAAGAACTAGAGCCCCATAAACACAACTTTATATTAGCCAAGTACCATAATAGTTTGGCTGTTCCAGCAACTGCCTTGCCCCAAATGTAACAGTTTTCACAAAATGCAATTTTCTGGAAAGCGGGTTAACATTTTACAATTTTCTTTAGCATTTATTTTAAGGACATTACTCACACTATGATCAAATATTTTTGGCACAATCAGGGAAAATTAACATGGCTTTTTTGTGTTGTAAAGAAAATGGCTCATAAATCCCATTGACTTTGTGTACAAAAGTTCATTGACCGGTAGCACCCCTAAACTTTTTTTTGAATTTTTTCATATTTTGCAGGTATGATTTTATTATCAAAATGAACAAAATGAGGGGGTGTCCCGTTGAAAAATACCAATTTCATTTTTTGTGAAACACCCTAATGGTAATGGTCAATGGGATACATATACAGTACATAAGTAAAAATCAGTTACGTTTGGTCAACGATTTGTTATATAAAGAAGTCTTTAACAAGTTCTTAAAAATCTGGAAAGAATCACGATTTCTTCTATTCACAGAATGCACTAGAACGCTTCACATTATAACAGATTCTTAAATTATATCAAACGATCATAATTTATTTACTCAGTTAACAAATCCCAGAAAAGTAAGAAAATATAATAATTCTGCAGTCTCAATTTAAATAGAATTAGATATACGGTATTCATAGGACCCCATTGGCTTGAAAAACGGGTAACAAAATGTTACTGGTAAAAATGGGCACAAATAAGATTTTTGGCTAAAAATTGCACAATTTTGAAATGAGCTACCCACTTAAACGGTACGTTAGTATAAAACCCATTGCAAGAAGATGATGTCGGCAATTCTTGCGGTAAGATATATTTCTTATGATAGATTTCAAAACTGACTGTAGTAAAATACAACATCGGAACGCTGAATTTGTTGAGACAGAATGAATTGACTATGATTAAAAAATAACTTTTGGATTAGAACCCGCTGAGCCATGAATGAAAAATTTTCTTCATTATACTATTATGTGTGTATTCTTATGCATTTGATTCAGATAATTATCCAGAAATACCAAACCCAGACCAAAGCGATGTTGATGGTGATACTGTGGGCGATGATTGCGGTAAGCTAATACCAATAATAATTTATTCATCTATCTATCTATCAATCAGAAATTTTGTTTTTATTAAAACAACATATAATACAACGCATGACGTTTTCCTTTGTTTGGTCCAGACGCTAATAACCCAACCCAGGATTTGAATTCAAATAGATTTGAAAGTTAAGGGCTGGGGTATGAACGTTTGGACAGTATTTATTTTGGGACATTAGAGCACATCAGACATATCGAATTGCATTCTGAATACGAAGAATGTCATTCTGATATCAAATAATTTTGATTTTTGAAATTCGCAATTTAATACACATTTTATGGCAAATCATTAAAAATGATATTTTTGATATTTAACAGTACTTGAAGTAAACTTTATAAATCTGATGATTTATACTTAAAGTGTATGTAGGTGGGATGAAAAGCCGACGATCAATTGAAAATTTTGACCTTTCGTATTGAAGATATGAATTTTTTTTCCCAAAACACCAACAAAAAAAATCCATATCTTCAACATGAAAGGTCAAAATTTTCAATTGACAAATCGGCTTTTCCTCCCTGCTACATACACTTTAAGAATATATCATTAGATTTATATAATTTACTTCGAGGACTGCTATATATCAAAAATTTGAAAAATATCAAATTTATATAATTTGTCATAAAATTTGTATTATATTGTGATTTTACAAAAATGAAAATTATTTGATATCAGAAAGACATGCTTCGTATTCAGAATGCAATTCGATAGGTCTGAGGTGCTCTCATGTCCCACACAAAATACTGTCGAAACGCAATAAACGCTCATTTTGGATCCCTTAAGCTATAAACTACAAACAAAACTTTCACCCTGTAAGTCAAAATGCACTTTTCATGGAGGTACTTTCTATTGTACAGATGGGATATAAAGGGAAATATTTTAACATGTTTATTCATAATTATTGCGATTATGGTTTTAGAGTTTACATCCAACAAAAGTTACATTACTTCAGCGGATTCTAATACTGCTATATATCAAAGACTTTTTACACATTTTTACCCAAATCTATTAAAAAGAGTGTTGAAATGATAAATATATATTACATTGTTGTGCAGATAATTGTCCAGACGAAAATAACCCTACACAGGATGACAGTGATGGCGATAAGGTCGGGGATATCTGCGGTAAGATCCATATTATCAAATCCAAATCATTTATGTTTAAAAACAAACCACCAATTTATTATAACAAATCATACACTATAACGCTACACATTATAAGAGCTTCTTATGTAATTAATATTAAATTATTCTAATTTTATTTACTCGGTTAAATCTCAGAAAAGAATAGTAATTCTGCCGTCTTCATTTAAGGGGGTACTACACCCCTGCCCAATTTCGTGCCTATTTTTGCATTTTTCTCCAAAATTATAGCGCATTTGTGACAAGTAAGATATCTATATTATAGGGGCAAGGACTACAACTACTGCACTGGAAATTTTATTTCGGCACATACAACAGTTGTGGAGTTACAGTCAAAAATGAGGGAAAACCAATTTTTGATCAATAAATCAATAACTACTTGCCTTGAGTTGCTAAATTTTCAGTGAAGTAGTTGTAGTCCTTGCCCCTATAATATACATATCTTACTTGTCACTAATGCGCTATAATTTTTGAGAAAAATGCACAAATAGGCACACATTTAGCCAGGGGTGTAGTACCCCCTTAAACAGATTTAGATATGCGGTATTCATAGACGTGCCAAGAATGTGAAGACCCCATTGGCTTGAAAACGGGTAATGAATGTAATGGTATACATATTGGCACGAATTTGATTTTTGGCTAAAAATGGGACAATTTTGAAAAGAGCTACCCATTTGAAACATTATCAAACCCATTGCGAGAAGATGGTGATAATGATGATGTTGGCAATTATTGCGAAAAAACCTTCTTCTTTCAGACAATAGATTTGCTGAAAGGTGTCAAGAGGAAGATTTTCCTACAATCAAGTCGTGTTTACTCTCCCCGTCTTTCATGATGCTAATGTTCTGGTTCGGTATGCTTGAACTAAAACTCGGTACCTATTTAGGAATATTTAACCCTTTACTCGTGGAATTGACACGTGGAAATCAACAACTAGGTAAGAAAAATGGCAACGAAAATAAAAAGTTTGGCATACAATTATTGTGGTGAGAGTGCATGGCGCAGTGGTTAGGACACTTGCCTCTGGTGAATGAGGTTGTGCATTCATCCCTGATGGTGGTATTCTGCTGGGATATTGGCCTAGGAAAAATTTCTAATACAATTTGTAATATCTATAGATTATTCAGACTCCGCACTTCAAATGCTACTTTTAGAATTGGGTAAATGAACCATGTACGTTAAAATGACGGTCCCATGTGCAGAGAGCCATATCTGTACATACATCTCGCGGTCGGTTTCGAACTCTGACTCTGATGGAATGCTTCCGTGCTGATTAATGGCGACCTTCTATAAATAAACTTGGACTTCATTAAACAATTTCAAATGACATACGTACTTACGTTAACTTGATAATGGTCTGCCATGACTGATTATTAATCTTATCCCCATAATATTTTTTTACCTTTACTATCTCAACTTACTAACAGTGGACCACTACACAAATGTGTTTGGTTTCATTCAGTTTGGTTCAATGGTTTTTGCACCACTTGGCGGTTTGATTCTAGATAGAAATAAAGGTAACAACATATTACATGTATTCTTTCTTTCTTTCTTTCTTTTTTTCTTTTCTTTTCTTTTCTTTTCTTTTCTTTTCTTTTCTTTTCTTTTCTTTTCTTTTCTTTTTTCTTTTCTTTTCTTTTCTTTTCTTTTCTTTTCTTTTCTTTTCTTTTCTTTTTTTCTTTTCTTCCTTCCTTCCTTCCTTTCTTTCTTTCTTTCTTTCTTTCTTTCTTTATTTATTTATTTATTTATTTATTTATTTATTTATTTATTTATTTATTTATTTATTTATTTATTTATTTTTTTATTTATTTATTTATTTATTTAACAATATAACTTTAGAATTAAAGGAGTATTTCGTGATCCTAGCATCCTCTTTTTATGATATTATTCAGTAGATATCCACGAAAACAGTTGATTCCTACCTATTTTGCGTTTGCGAGTTATGCATGATATATGTGTATTACACAGCTCCATAGGCCACTGTGTTGTAATTTCGTTCTGGTATACCAGGACGTAATTCAAATATGGCGATGATATTTTTGATAAGCGAACTTATCTGCAAGATATTGAGCCATGAGCCTGCCTACTGTCCAGTTCCGATATCACATGCCTATCCAGAACTGTCAACGCGGACACCAAACTCAGTCATTCATTTGACAAAAGTTGTGTCTTCAACAATCAAACTAAGTTGGGCACTTTCGGCTGATTATAGATTACTTTGGCTCCACCTGACGTTCATTTCCTTTTTCTTACAGGCAAACCTAATCGTCAACCATACGATGACCTGGAAGATAGCGCTCTAGCTTTTGCAACAACTTCTGGATTATTTGTACTCTTTGCGATTTTCACCACTATTCCAATACATCATATACAATATGCAACATTTATACTTTATGGAGTTTCCAAAGCCTTCTTGTACGGAATATCGTTTGCAACTTTGGTAGTAATGTAAGTTTCACATATTGTTTTGTTCGTTTGTTTCCTTGCTTTAACATTGATTAAAAAATATTTTGATTCTGGTATTTTTCACAATTCCTTTTCCACAGGTTCCCGGTTCGATATTATGGAACATTGGCGGGTGTTATTGGTATAGTTGGAGCTACTGTCAATTTCTTACAATATCCTTTGTATCGCATGACGCAGAAGTACTTCAATAATGACTTTCTCATGGTATGTTCTTTAGTATTACCACCACCATGACCACGTATATAGGTTTGCAACAAGTGAACAATTTGAGTATATTTTGCCGTTGACACTGCAAAACCATGCAGTATTAGGTAAAATATAAGTTTAAATTATCATGCAAAATGTAACATTCTGTCGAAATTAGTTTGCCCAACCTATATATCATTTACAATTCATTTGGTTAAATCTTTGGTTGTGTATATTGTTCAACAATATTTACTATGTTGGTATTTGACTTCAGATGGCCTAAATATCCAAAACAGGGAGTGTAGAAATTAAAATTCAGGCTCCCTGTGTGGAAGATTAATGTCATGTCTTCCATAGGGTGTGTATGGATTTCAACTGGATGGGCCAATTGATCTTTTTGTATTACATTTAGCTAAAAATTAGAGTGATAATTATTACCAATTCTTGCAAATAAATTAACCGATTTCATCATTTCTATTGTTTTTCAAAAGCGATAAATACTTTTGAAGTCATTAATTGAATTTTAAAGTGAAATTTTGTCTCACTTAATGTCGCTAATTTTATTCAATTCACCTGAATAGTAAATAGAGTCTGCATAATAAATGTCTGGTCATTTCAAAGGGATTCAATGTTAGATTTGGGAAGCAAACTTTTCAATAAACAACGGAACTGATGGATACCATTCATTTCGATGCATTCTGTATGTCATGTATGTGTATGTATGCATAATAATAACAAATCGGTTCGGAAAACAACTCATAATTTTCTTTGATATTTTCTTTCCTTTCTTCTAGATGAATATTATCGTATTGGTAGCTTGCGCCACGACTATTGTCTTGCCTGTATATGTCACCTACCATGCCAGAAGATTGAACAAAGAAAAGAGCAAATAAATTTATATCGATAAAGTGTATTTTAAAAGAATAATCTTATTATCAGATGATAATCGTCATACCAGACTAATAAACATATAACAGGACCCCACACAGTTCGGCGGCCTCTCATTGACCGTCGTCAATGTGTCAGTTATAATAAAACATTGTCCGATTATGCTCAGTTGCAGGCAGGTGTTCCTCGGGGCACTAAAATTGGTCCCATCACCTTCCAGGCGGTCATCATTGATGCGGATCAGGGCTGTTGCTCTTGGAAATATGTTGATGATCTTACCTTTGCGGAAAACCGCAACTGTAATGAGGGCAGCCGTCTTCAGGCTGATCTTGATGAGTTCCTGGATTTAACTTAAATTAAATCCCTGATAAATGCCAAGCTATCTATATCTGTTACGTGAGAAATCCACCTCCACACACTGACCTTAAAATTGGTAACACTTCTCTTAAGTATGTTCATCATGCCAAAATTCTTGGTATTTATATCCAGGTGGATCTCAAATGGGATAAACGATTGTTTATTCTTAGTAAGTTAAAACGTTTTGGTTTCAACATCACATTGATCACCATTTATTCTTGTTCGCCCTTTCCTGGAATATGCCGATGTGATCTGGCATTCTCAATTTCTTCTCATACTGTTAAACAATCTTTAATGATTGAACGTATCCGGAAGAGGGCCTACAAGATTATATTAGGTTATAACAAGTTCATTTCTTACAAACGTGCTCTCAGTACTTGCAACTTGGAACCCCTTTCCAGTAGGAGGGAAAGTTATTGCCTTACATTTGCTCAGTCGCTTCCTTCTTGTGAACGCACTAGAAGGAAGGAAGGAGGAAGAAAGAAGAGGTCCATGGTAGGAGTCTCAGGAATGATGATGAATTTTCCAGGCTGACAATGCGCACTAAAAGATTCGCCAACAGCCCGGTGCCCTACTATATCCATCTTCTCAATAAGTAGGTTGTCTCGTCACTGGTTTCCATCTCTTCTTCTTTCTCCTCAGACTCCATCTGAGGAGTCTAAGTTGTAGATTTGGTCTTGGTCTATTTTTGTATAATGTTGTATTTATGTATATTTATATTTATTTATGTATTTTTGTAATACGGTATTTGTCAATAAAACCTAAAAACCTCTTATTAAATCAAGTGTCATCACTAAAATCATTGCCCAAGTGGCCCTGAAAAGAACCGTTCTATTACTGGTTACTAAAAAATATCGGTCGCTAAAAGTGAGTCGTTCCATTAAAGTTGACATGACTTGAAAAAAGAAGAAAAAGAAAAAAACCAAAGAACTCTTTCACCATGTTCACTGGGAAGAATCATATGGAAAGATTTCTATACAAAAACGATTCTCTTATAAACCATCGTGCGCACAATTCCCACCTCGATACACCTGAGCACACATTTTCGCCCAAGAGCTCTCAAGCAAGCAGTGAATTGTCTCCGTACAGTCTTTGATTACACTACACGGTTGAGTGCATAGCAATGTAAGAGCTGCGGAGCTTCTAGCTGAAAAATGGGCCTCTTTGATTGGTTTTTGTCGAAACCTCAAGTGTTCCCTTCATCCAATCTGATTTTTTTTTATATCAAACGATAGCTAGCACTTCCCCCTAAAACACTTTTCGTCGCTAGGTCATCAGATAACGCAATACAATGTTATAACAAGGCGAATGTGGTAAATCTGTTGAAAACTACCCATCCAAGCACAATTTTTGACCAAAATGTAGGTTTTAACAGTCAAAACCTGAAGTGTTCCTTACAATATTTTTCAAATTTTATGTCATTAAATGAAAGAGCACACTTACGTATATTGACCATATAGTAGCTTCATTAGAATGTGCAATGGCCAATTCTCTTAAAAAATTAACTGTTTTCGCCTGTTTTGTAATACGGTTGTAAATTCAATGAACTATGACTTTGCTAAAGAGCGCTTACAAAGTGATATGTTTGCCTCCCCTTGACCCCCACCCCTTTACCCACTCTTTGAAAAAAGTCCTGGGTACGCCACTGGGTATGTCTACAAATATAATCCATCAACACAGGTGGTGGAGGCTCATACCCTATCAATGCGCTAAGCAGTGATGTAAGCAAAGGGGGGCACGCCCTCACACTTTTGTCGGGGAACTGCATCAAATCGAAAAGTTAGGGGTTAGCAAAATTATGAACAGTCGCGGGAATCGAAACGTAGACTCGTGTTCCCCTCCTCCCACCTGCAGACGCTGAAGGTCCGTTCATACTACGTTGCGAAACTTCCCTAGGGCACAGTGTATTTTACCCATACGAAAAATCATTCCGTACGGACCGTACCGTGCATGCACAGATCACAGACAGTGACGCAATCAACCAATCAGCAGTTGGAAAATCGTTAACCCAATGACGTCATCGCTGCATTTTCATTGATGAAATTCAGAATCGTTCAAAACACGAGTTTTAATTGCAAATATTTATTTTTGTAATTACGAATGTCACTGTCTATCTCAAATTAACATCGTGTATTATCGTAGCGTTGAATGCGCTGAAGCTTGTGAGGCGGATTCGTTGCAAATTGGCGGATCTTTTGTTTTTTGTGATAAAAATCCATCTTTCGCATGGCCGCTGTGTGTGTGTGTGTGGGAACGGGGTTCAGCTATGCACGCGCTGCATGCATAAACACTAGTACTGCTGACTGCGTGTACCAATCGTAGCAGGGTGTAAAATATACAACAAAGTCAATGTTTAATCTCAAATACGTTATTGGGTAAATATAAGCATTTGAATAATTTAACAATAATTTGAATCTGAAAAATAAATGAACATAAAAGTTAATGAGTGATTTTACAACATATTTGACTGTTGGATAAATATGGGTGCTGCAGCTTTGGAGCTAAGGCAATATGGCGCATTACTTTGAAGTTGGTAATGGGTAAATTACACTGTGTAGGGCTATGTATGAACATTAATGCAGAAATACGTGAAAATAACGCAAAATACACACAAAGTCGTCCAACCTACCGTAACAAAAATTCAAAGTACCACACTTTTGGGAACATATTGTCAAGTGACCTACTTTCAGTCAATTCAAGAAAAACGGATTTAAACATGGTTATTTGCACAAATAGTCATTTTTCTTACTATACTGGGTATTAATCTTTTGACCATACTAGGTTAACCTCCAACCAAATATGATTGATATCTACTGACCCTCATGTGACAACCTTTGTGTGCAGCCTGCCTGACCGGTAGAAAATATTATACTTAAATCTGGACAACTTTCTATTACTCGCCTGCAGTAACAGAGATAGGAATTTCTAATAGTGAGTTGTAATAAGTTATTGTATTTCCTTTTATTGTTGGGCCCGACGCCTGTGTATGTATAATACTGTAATAAAATCCTCTTTTGCAGTATGAAATTGATTTGGTTTTTTCAATTTCGGCCAGGTTGATCGAGCCGGTCAGCCCGAACACAATTTTACTGAGACCACAGTGTCGTCTGATATTGTGGCTCAACTGGACTCGGATACTTTTTTATAGTCTGTTCGAGTATTTAAAAATAGACTAGACTCGAAATTGGACCTTGATGACTCATCTTCAGGTGTGCTTGGTCATCTTGATCTTGATCTGTGGATATATCGTTGACACCGTTATAAGCTTCGTGATTTTGCATTTGGTTTGAGACAGAATAGCTACATGAACACAAAATTACTCTACAATACTATGATCAGCTCGCAATAATGTACGCCCTCGTAAATTCGTAAAATCGCGCGTCACTCACATAATACGCAAAGCGCAAACCGCGTAGGTGATGCGTGTGTATGCCACTCGCCTGTTACGAACTGATCGTATTTTCTGGCATCTTGAAAATATTATTTTACACTAATTCTGTATGTCACCTTGATTCACCATATCGTTTGTGTATGTGTGTTGGGATGTAGGTGTTGAGATGGGGTGTGCGGGTTGTCATGGTTGTAGGTGCTGTAGA
Organism: Amphiura filiformis; assembly: GCF_039555335.1. Classification (NCBI taxonomy): domain Eukaryota; kingdom Metazoa; phylum Echinodermata; class Ophiuroidea; order Amphilepidida; family Amphiuridae; genus Amphiura; species Amphiura filiformis. Next base: position 96,561,954 of record NC_092628.1, read on the forward strand.
AAGCTTGCGATATCATACGCCCGTGCATCTATTCAAAACCACTCTCATGTGACGGGAATTTGAATAGATGCACGGGCGTGGTTTGGAAATCGCAAGCTCTCTATCATGTCCATTGCCTATATGTGACCGCTCCCGAATATTCATTATATATTTACCTACAGCCTACGGCAAGATCGTTCCCTGGATGGTGTTGTCTAATCACTATGGCTCTACCGCTTAGATACTACATAACATTCATATTGGCAGTATGTGAAATGTTATTTTTTGGTGGTATATTCTTCGGATGGACTTCTCTAGTTTGTTTTGAAACAAGAAGAGTATTTTTTCGATTCATGTGTTTTCAACAAAACGTCCGATATTGAGTATACTAATTGTGAGAGACAAGATGCAAATTTAAACCTTGTGTTTACAATCGGTTCTACCTTGTCGTTTCTATTTATGCTGCCAACTGGTATAGTATTTGATTGTTTTGGGACAAGATTCACCCGCATCATATCACAGTAAGTATCTTGTAATATTTAAATAAAGTCTGCACAAAAAGTATCACAGCTGTTATAAACATGGCTTCAGAACTAAAGTGTGTTCGGTTTATATAAGGCGGAAAAAACACCGTTATTGATATACACCAGGCACAAAAAGAAACTCGTCAGTTATAGCCATCCTTTCTGTTCAACAACCTGATAATTTTAGATTATTCTGAAATATACATTTTGTTATTTAGACATCAACCCCCAAAATCAAATGTTGCCACTTTAACGATTCGATTGTGCCTGTTACATTGTGTGCTTTATTGATTGGCCCCTAGACAAGTGTGCGTTCCCCTTTGAATATCGTTGCAACATTTGATTTTAGGGTTTGAGGGTTCAGAGGCGCATATCTTGGTAAATTCTTGTACGATCTTCACGAACAGGATGTCAAATGAGAAAGCAAAGTCCATTTAACGAAACGTATATTTCAGAATAATCCAAAATTATAGGTTGTTGAACAGCAAGGATGACTATAACTGACGAGTTTCTTTTTGTGCCTGGTGTAGAAAGGCATGCACGCAGTGAATGTGAATTTACACGAGCGTGAGTAGGGGACTTTATTGACGCGTGCAGTAACAAAAGCCGAATAATTTCCGCCTTATATAAACCGAACAAACTTTAGTAATTGTTTTCACACTATTTCAACACAGAAAGAGGGATGCTTTATTTACTCGCATTTTGATACCCCCATTTGTCCAATGTCGTTCAATATTAACAACACAGTGGTGCTTTTAAAGAAAAATACCCGAATTTAGAAGTTGCAATTTACAGCGATCAATGGTTATTAAGCAAGCATTGTGGCACGTAAAACCCACCATTGTCTTCCGCACTGACTTCAAATCGATACAAATAGCTGCAACTTTTAAATTCGAGTATTTTTCTTTAAAAACACTCCTGTGATGTTAATATTGAATGAAATTGGACAAATGGGATATCAAAATGCGCGTAAATAAAGCATCTTTCTTTCTATGTTGAAATAGTGTGAAAACAAATAGTGTGAAAACAATTCCGGGTATTTTTTAGAAAAATATTTAATTCGATTACAGTTCTTATCTGTTCTAATCTTTTCTGTGCTAAAAAGCATTTTTTTAGTGATGTGGCCTTTTTGTCATTTTACTATGTTTTTAATATTTTTCCATGTCAGCTGCAATAATTTTTTTATAAGCCATTTGAAGTGACTATTATTGTATTTTATGGTTACTTCAATTTGCCTACTTATGTGTTCTTTGTAGATATATGAACATATCTTCTCCCATTTCCGCGATCCTGGATCCTTATTTCATTTATATTAGCACAAACGAGAAAAGAGATTAAAACGCATTTTTTTACCCGCAAGATAAGACCATAGGTTACAATTATTAGAAAGGGCTACCACACGGTTGTTTGATAGCATGTAAAACTACGTCATTTAAAGACAAGTGGTAGATACTGGTATGATGGCATTAAAACGTCTGAAAAAGAGTAACAAATAGCAACGAAATTTTCAAAAACCTTTTTATCATGAAATGTTAGAAATACTAAAGCAACTTATATTATTTGGCTAAATTAAATTTTAAATTCATGTAAATAGCGCCCTCAATTTTCACACAAATATACAGTTTATAGAATAAAAAATACCACAAGAAAACAGAATCAGATGAATAAGTTGGAAAAGAAAGGAAACCCCTTTTTAAAAGACCTGGAAATATACGAGTATGTACATATTAATTTAATAGTTGTTGGTATTGTCCAGGTCTAGAATTGAATGTTATATAATGTTTTGCTAGAAAATTTAATAAATAATCACATGAAACAACCGTGACCATCTGCAGAAGCTGAGATATGAGGATGGGGCAGAACTTGTTTGAATGACCCTCGTATAATATATGATGTTTTCAATTTATACTTTATTTGTATAAAAAATATATATTGCTGCTAAATTGTCAGTTTTAGTTAATGCCAATTAAGAAATTTTTCAGTTAGATACAACTTTAAACTTCCCTTTTTCAGCTTTTTGATTTTTTTTGCTTAAAACTTCCTTTTTTTATCAGCTTTATAGTAAATGGTTACTTCAAAGCCATTGGCAAGACACAAAGAAATAAAAATAAGCATGCGTGAGTGTATGCATGACAGGCTCTTTGTTCGTACTTCATTGTACGTTGTTCGTACTTCATTCGTACTTCATTGAAATATATCAAACAAAACTTACGAAGTGCAAATTAATTCTCATTACCGACTTCAGTTTTATAATCTTTATAATCATATCATACAATTCCTTGAAAACATACTGCGCAAACATGATCTCCGGCACCATATGTATACGTGAGTGAAAGCATGGCATGCCCAATTTCAAGATATTCTATAAACATGGATAACGCATTATTCCTTTTTGTGCCGAAATGATTAATACTATTTGTAGGTTAATGAACGCGTATTAGTTATTGGTAGAGAAATTAGACCAAAATAATGCACGCACGCTGATGTTGATGCGTTTAATGCACGAGCCCGAAAGGGGGAGTGCATTAGACGCATCAGCGCATGTGCACTATTTTTTTCTAATACTCACGAGCAACAAGTAATATGCGTCCATTTTTTTCTACACCAAGATGTTAAGTATTGATTGACAAGAATTTTTTTTCATTTAGGTTTATTTACGTGACTGGTCTCCTGCTGATGATAGTTTCAAGCCCAGCAACATCGTACTTATTGTTTCCAGCGATGACGTGTATTGTAGTTGGAGGTACTTCACTTCAAGTCACTGTTCTGCAGGTACAATATAAATTGTCTTACACAAGTTTGACTTCGTACCCGCGCAGTAAAACGGAACCCAACTTTTACACACTTTTCCCTCATGCTTATCTATTACAATGGTTATATTTTTACATACATACATACCATTTTTGTAATGCGCAGGTACACGTATACATTATACATACAACCTGCGAGACGTAAAACCGTCTGGGTCCTCGGGGTGCAAAACGAGTACCGTGCCGCTACTGTAACTGGGGGATGGGGGCATTTGGCGAAAATGGTCCAAAATGGGCTAACAAGTACAACAAATGGCCTTAAAATCTTAAATATGAGAGCGGTCAGCATCGGTGGGGGGGGGGGGGACTTCTCACCGGGGGTAGCTGTCCCCTTACCCCTGTCTACGCGGCCCTCATCAAGTTTGTCCTAAAAACAGTCTTAAAAGACACAAGAAAGTATACAGTTTAACAGTTTAACTTCTCCGGTTGATTATTCCATCAAAGGTGTTTTTCCGAAGATTTTTTAGTCCGTATTTATTCCATGTAAAGAAGTTATTATTTTATTCACATGTTTCATATCCTTTCTTTTCATATAATAGTTTTATTCAATGGCTTTAGCAGTCATTTCAAAGCGTCAGTGTTTAAAGATAAAATCTTCATTTTACAGGTGTTTGATATACGCTTACTCTACAAGGTATTTACTATAATTATTTTACAGACTGGTCATTTATTCGCGAAACACAGGTCTACTGTGACGGCAGTAGTTACAGGATCTTACGACGGATCAGCTGTTGTCATGCTAATTATCAAAGTAAGGGCAAGAAAAACTACAAATTAATTTATTAAAAATTAATTGATCCAACCATTGATAATTCACTATTAGTAAGGTAGCTCATTTAGCTTTGTCCTGGGGCGATATGTGTACGATATGGATGGCACTTTCTATTCTTTCTTCCGTACCCTGAGGGTTCCATGTTTAGTTTTTACCATTATCTATACTGTGCAATCAACAATTTGTGAATACTCTCAATCATCTGGGAATCATACAATGAGAGAATAAATTTAATCTATTCAACCAGATTAACGTACCTTGGAGCAACCAACGTTGCGGCCAGTTCCACTGACCTTCAGCTGGGTTGTGATGTTATACACCTAGAGGACGTCAAAGTCCTCGACCGCGAAGCACGGTGGTACGAACGGGGAGTAAAAGAAGCCATCTGGGTGCGAGCAGAACAACCATCCCTCAACCGTGGTGGAGGACTCAGAAACAACCTCTCACACGCCTGGGACAGACCCATCAGAACTCTACCTCGCCAAATGACGTCACAGGGTGACGTCATCGGGTCTCAAGGTGTATAAAATCACAACCCAGCTGAAGGTCAGTGGAACTGGCCGCAACGTTGGTTGCTCCAAGGTACGTTAATCTGATTGAATAGATTAAATTTATTCTCTCACTACAATCAACAATGTTCAATAGGGAAATTTTTCGAACGTTTACAATCATGGAAGAAAGTCCATTTTCTAGAAGCAGGAGAAAACCTGCGGTAGCGAGCATGCACTGGAAACCAATATATAATAGCCGACACTCAGAAAATATATCCAGAAAAATACAGGACTAATATTTTTGAATTAATAAGTATTTTCCTGTTTTGTCAAATGAAATATAACTTAATACTAATCCTTTATTATTTGATATTGAGAGCAACCTCATGCAAAAAGCACCAAGCAAGCATTTTAGCCAAACAAGAAACTTACGAGAAAACAGCAACCAAAAAAAGAACAGGCAGGATTAAGAATGAGCAGAACCATAAGGCTGCGATCACATAGAAAGTATACTGTATACGGTATTCGATATACGCTCATTCGATCAGGCTGAGTTCACACAAGAGTATACTATGTGAACTCAGCCTGATCGAATGAGCGTATATCGTATAGCGAATACCGTATACCGTATACCATATACCGTATGTGATCGCAGCCTACTGAAAATTTGCAGTTACATAGCATATATTTATAGAAAATGTGAATATCTTTCTTCTTCACGGTTCTTTCTAAGATATTTTTATTCAATTTTCACACTCATATCAAAGCATATAATAATAACGAAAATGAATGAAATATGCAAAAATGTTTGGAAAAAGAATAATTATAAGCTACTTCATGTTTTCAAACAATATTGTTTGTACTCAACAGTTTGCGTACGACGCTGGTGTTCCAGTGCGAACATCCTTTACCATTCTCGTTTGCGGCACCGTTATTAGCTTGATCATGACATTCTATTTACTACCCGATGGTAAAATACCATGGCCATTGCCACCTAATTATAAAAGCAGCATCAGTTGTGTCCCCAGCGAAGACGACGAAACAAAGGAAAAAGATATATCTGTGCAATATGAAGATACAAATCAAGAAATAAACGAAGAAGGTATTGATATTTTTTATACCGAACATAAAATATAATAATACAATTGTCATACATTTTCATCGCAATGATAGAAATGTTATGTTGAAAATCGGGATTTGATTCCGGGAACCTAAGTAGTATATTTCCAAATAGGAAAAAGTTCCGTTTAATAACTACATCACTTCTGTCGAAATCATGGTCAAAATTGAAAACGAAGATAAAACAAAATGTCATGTGTCTTATACAGGGTGTATCAAAATGATTGGATTGAAAAGCCTGCCTACACTGCAGCAAATATTTTAATCAATATTGAGTAAAAAGGTCACAACTAAACAGTTGAGTGAGTAAAAAATTACTCAACATTGATCTCATATAGGTCACAACTCAACAAATGAGTAAAATATTACTCAACATTGAGCTAATATTGATAAATATTAACCAACATTGAGGGTATTATCTATTAAAATGAGCTTAATGTTGGGTATTATTTACTCAATTTGAGTAATGTTTTACTCATTTTGTTGAGTTGTGACCTTTTTACTCAAGTTGAGTAAAATATTTCTAAGAGTGTATTCAAAATACAACATTGGATACTCTTGAAATGTCCAGAATGTATAGTTTATGACTTTTCAATTAATCTATAAAATTATTTGGATCTTATGTTGCCTTTTGACGTATTAGACTCATAAGATATCATTATAATTATTCCACAACCTGCTCGTATCATAGATTTCAAAACGGACTGTAGTAACGTATTTCTACACCATTATGTAAAATACAACATCCGAACGCTGAATTTGTTGAGACAGAAAGAATTGGCTACGATTAAAAAATAGGCTACACTAACGTTGTCAAACGAAAATAAACCTTCTTTCAGACAATAGATTTGCTGAAAGGTGTCAAGAGGAAGATTTTCCTACAATCAAGTCGTGTTTACTCTGCCCGTCTTTCATGATGCTAATGTTTTGGTTCGGTATGCTTGAACTGCGACTCGGTACCTATTCAGGAGTTTTCAACCCTTTATTCGTGGAATTGACACGTGGAAATCAACAACTAGGTAAGAAAAATGACAAAAGGTAAAAGTTTTGCATACAACTGCATGGCGCAGTGGTTATGGTACTTGCCTCTGGTGAATGAGGTTGTGCATTCATCCCTGATGATGGTATTCTGCTGGTATATTGGCCTATAAAAATTTCTAATACAATTTGTAATATCTATAGATTATTCAGACTCCGCACTTCAAATGCTACTTTTAGAACCGTGTACGTTAAAATGACGGTCCCATGTGCAGAGAGTAATACATGTACCTCCCAATCCGGTTCAAACTCTGAATCTGAAGCAATGCGTCGGTACTGGCAACCGTCTTTTTATAAACTTGGGCTGCATAGCCTGAAGCAAATTCAAATGACATACGTATTTCAAAACTGGTCATACCGTGGTTAACTTAACTGCCATGACTGATTATTAGTCGTATTCTTATTACTTTTCTTGTCCTTTACTTTCTCAAATTACTAACAGTGGACCACTACACAACGGTGTTTGGTTTCATTCAGTTTGGGTCAATGTTTTTTGCACCACTTGGCGGTTTGATTCTAGATAGAAATAAAGGTAACAACATATTATTTGTTTTATTTGGCGATATTTTTTCTACATAAACATTATGTAGCCAGAGGTTTCAAGTGATATAAAAATCTCCAACTTTTTTTTGAGAAAAGTGGTGCATGATGCTATGTATCACGTACATGTGAACATAAACCTACTATCCAGTTCAGATATTACATGCCGATCCAGAATAGTCAACGCGACCACCAAACTCAGTCATTCTTTTGACTAAAGTTGTGCCTTCAACAATCAAACTGAGTCAGGCATTTTTATATGTTGTGATCGGCTCTTTATAGCTATTTCGCACTTACGATTAGCATAATAATCATTATCTTATCAACTGGCTAATTTAAACGGAATTTTTTAATTATTTTAATTTTTCCTATTCTTTTTATAGTGGCCTATGTTGTCAATTTGCCTGTTCATATCTCGTTTGATTTCTCTCTCGTGCCCTTTCTCTCTCTATCTCTATATCTTTCCCTCAGCTTTATCTCTCTCTTTACCTTAGCATACATTACTTTGGCTCCAACTTACGTCATTCATTTTCCTTAATACCGTTCTTACAGGCAAACCTAATCGTCAACCATACGATGATCTTGAAGATAGCGCTCTAGGTTTTGCAACAACTTCTGGATTATTTGTACTCTTTGCGATTTTCACCACTATTCCAATACATCATATACAATATGCAACGTTTATTCTTTATGGAGTTTCCAAAGCCTTTTTGTACGGAATATTGTTTGCAACTTTGGCAGTAATGTAAGTTCCACATAATATTGTTTGTTCGTTTGTTTCCTTGCTTAAACATTGATTTTAAAAACAAATTGACTCTGGTATTTTTCACAATTCCTTTTCCACAGGTTCCCACTTCGGTATTATGGGACACTGTCGGGTGTTAGTGGTTTAATTGGAGCCCTTGTCGATTTCTTACAATATCCTTTGTATCGCATGACACAGAAGTACTTCAATCATGACTTTCTCATGGTATGTACTTTAGTATCACCACCACCATGACCACGTATATAAGTTTGCAACAAGTGAACAATTGGAGTATATTTTAAAGTTGGCACTGTAAAACCATGCAATGTTGGGTAAAATATAAAGTTTAAATTATCAGAAACAAGTAACTTCCCGTCGCAATTAATTTGCCCAACCGATATATTATTGACAATTCATTAATTTGGTTAAATCTTTTGTTTACAATTTTTTACAATGTTGAATGTAAAGAATGTAGGGTCGCGAGGTTTCTTATGAATAAAGTGGGGAAACGAGAAACAAGTTTGGTCGCGAGTACGACTTCATGAGATGGTAGCATCGTATTTCGCACAGTGACAATAACGACAGATTTTTATTTTGAGACAACAGTGATGACAGTCAACCACGAAATACATACACCCTCTATGGAAGACATGACCTTAATATCCAAACAGGGAGTGGAAGATTAATGTCATGTTTTCCATACGGTGTGTATGTATATATAAACTGAGCTCAAAAAGAAACTTATAATTTTTCACAAGGTCATATCTTGAAATCCTGTCTATCAAATTCTACCAAAATTACACACAGGTTTACTTCAATACTCTACTCTTAACACATGTCAGTAACCACGCAGTTATCCAACTGACACAACAGTAAAATGCACTGACATGGAACAGCTTCCTGGAACACATTCACAGCCCAGCCCTGTTTCATGAAAAAAGTGTATGAAAAGCAGAAAGCAGCACCGTTTTATCAGCTGTGCAAGGATCTTGTGTGCATTCTCACAGATTTTTTGTGCTGGGTGCCAAATGTTTCAAGATTTGACTTTCTGATCCACGCGTTGTAAAAAATTATAACTTTCTTTTTGAGCTCAGTTTATTTCAATTGGAATAGCCCAATCTTTTTGTATTACATTTTAGCTACAAAATTAAAGTGATAATTATTACCCAACTCTTGCAAATAAATTGACCGATTTCATCATTTCTATTGTTTTTAAAAAGCGATAAATACTGTTTAATTTAAAGTCATTAATTGAATTTTTAAAGTGAAAATTTGTCCCTCTTAATGTCGCTAATTGCAGTCAAGCACCGTATAGCTACAATTCACCTGAGTAGTAAACAAAGTCTGCATAATAAATGTCCGGTCATTTCAAAGGGATCCAATATTTTTATCTTTCAAATAATGAAGCTTATTTAAAACACATTCAGGATTTCTATAAAATATCATCTAATTTAGGAATATCTTTCAAGGAACTCCTCAATGTTTGACTATTGTTTTGATTGGAATAAAGATGCTGATAAGGCGAATGAATTTCATTCATTATATCAGTTGACTTAGATATTAAAGAACACAATCATTTTTAAAATTCTGAATATTTTTCTTCTCAGAACACCTTTTCTATAAGCTACAACAATACTTGGAACTTTTCTCACCCTCTTCCATCCAACGAGTTCGAGAACGAATAACTAGACCTCTTGTTTCAAAATCCAAAATTTTATTCAACTGCGCTTCAAGCTGATCCAAATAAGAAAATGAAGAATCATTGGATGTACCATCACTAATTTGATTTTTGATCTTTTCACTTTCACCCATAATCTTTTATTTCTCGGTATTTCTTTCTTTCTTTTTCCGTGCACTGTTTTCTATACAAACACCTGTTATTGTACATTTTGAAGAATCCCATAAAATGTTAGGATAACATTCAGCATACTTATGAATATTTTTAAACTCTTGACTTTTCTCTTTCACCAAATTAACAAAATCAGCATCATGATGTAAAAAAACACAATTAAGTTTCCAGAACCATACCAGGCTATCCAATGTTAGATTTAGGAAGCAAACTTTTCAAGTAACAGCGAAACTGATAGATACCATTCATTTTGATACATTCTGTATGTGTATAAAACGCATAATAATAACAACTATTAATAACGATTCAGGAAATAACATTATTTTCATTGATATTTTCTTACCTTTCTTCTAGATGAATATTATCATATTGATAGCTTGTGCCGCAACCATTGCCTTTCCTGTATACGTCACCTACTATGCCAGAAGATTGAACAAAGAAAAGAGCAAATAATTTTAATGTGTGGTTTATAAGAAGATTCGTATCGATAAGGACTTTAAAGGACAATTTTGTTATATTAGCTTATAGGAGGGGCGGCCAGTATGTAATGAAAGTTGATTTGTGTCCCCAATGGCATGGTTTATGATCACATAAACACTGTACCTTTGACTTTCAAACAACACATGTAACAATTATATCACACACTTGATTACTTAACAGCATTAGCATAAAATCAATGATCTACAGTCAACTGGCTGAATATGAGGTATTGTTGTATTATTATTATTAGAGTCACGCGGTAGCCGTGACCAGCAAGTTTTTAAAAAAAAGACTGTTAAAGAAGACTAATAAGATGCTCCCGCGAGACTATATTTACACGTAACATTAAAACACTTGACTTCTATTGTTCTATGATATTTTTCGCTGGGTACAAAGTGTATCTAAAACCATGTTTAATGTTATTTAGAGTCCCAAATGTAATATCTTGACAACTCATTAATTCAAAAGGGACACCAATCCTACAGTCAACCATTGTTTAATAATAAACAAACACTTTTGCTTCATTTCACCCGGTATTTCATAGCGAAAATTAGTGGAAAATAATGCTGATCCAGAATTTTTGGACAAGGCTACAGCACTAGCGGGCAATCACCTACACACTACTTTTTCAGATTTACTTCCAACTATACCCTAGCATTTTCTGAGATACCCTACATAAAAATTATGAGCCCCATTCGCCAAAAAATCAAGTTTTTCACAATTCTTTTGTTCTTTCCATTCATATAATAAATAATGTACTTCGACACAGCAATTTATATCAGAGTCCCGTAGTTCAATGGTTTCAGCGTTCGACTCCGGATCCGGGGATCCGAGTTCGAAACCCGATGACCAACTGTTTTTTTCAATATTGTATTAAACAATTATTTTATTGTCATTAATCAAGGATAACACAACTTTAATCATCCAGTGCTATTGTGATATTTTTTTTTATCAAAAGCAAGATGTTTGATTCTCAGGTTTATTATTTATTATATTAAGGGCCTATTTAAAAAACATATAGTGCAGCCGCTAGCAGAACAAATAATAAAAGAAATCTCTTTATTACTTTCTTTATTTATTTAAATATGAACAACACTACAATCTGAATAACACAAGAAACTAGATCAGATTACCAATATTTTCTCATTTAAATAAAGTTCTGTCCTACCACGGGGCGATTCGCATGATAATAGGACAATAAAACATGTAATATGTATGAATGGTTGTTGAATCGATCTAGAGACCTGTCCCTCTGTCATCTTCAGCTATCGTAGAACTGTATTCCTACATGACTGTCATTTCAATTGTTATACCGTTCCGGTTGGTTTGTTGCATACACTCTATAGGTGTGAAAAATTGTTCCACTAATATGGAAGGCCAGCAGGGACAAAAACGTATCCAAAAAGAGACAACCAAATATGGAAGGCCATTAAAGTCATACGTAAAGACAAATTAGCAAAGCGGCAAAAATACACAAAGGCCTATTGAAAGGAGGGACTGTCCCCACCACAGATACACAGAACAACTTGGCATAGCCTGTAGGAATGTGCAACAAGATTTTCCACAGGGCTGCAAAGAACCACAAGCCGCGAAATTTTGATAGCCAACAAGCTTAAGCTATTTAATTAACCCTCGATAGAGAGCAGGACTTGAAGAATGAGGGAAATTAAAATCACAAACCGCTAAAGACCGCCAACAGCCGCCGCTCAATAGAGATGTCAAACTAGATTGCCCCACATGGTTACAAAGAACCACAAACCGCGAATTTTGGATATCCACCTAAATTGCCCCGCGGGGCTACAGAGAAGTATGGTTATCCAACAAGCTTATGCTATAAATTACCCCCCCCCCCCAGTGACTGCAGGGCTTGAAGAATGAGGGAAATTAAAACCACAAATCGCGAAAGACCGCCAACAACCTCCGCACAATAGGGATGTCAAACTATATTGCCCCGCAGGGCTACAAAGAACCACAAACCGCGAAATATGGATATCCAATCAGTTTAAAAGACAAATTAGCCACCGATAGAGGCCAGGGCCTGAACAAGTAGAGAAATTAAAACCACAAACAGCGAAAGAACGCCAAAAACCGCCGCTCACTAGGGATATCCAACTAGATTGGCCCGCAGGGCTACAAAGAACCACAAATCACGAAATTTGGATACCCAACAAATTAAAACCACAAACTGCGAAAGACAACCAACAACCGCCGCTCAATAGAGACATCCAGCTATATTGCCCCGCAGGGCTTCAAAAACCACACACTGTGAAGTATAGTTATCCAACAAGCTTAAACTATAAACTAACCCCCGATAGAGGGTAGGGCATAAAGAATGAGGGAAATCAAAACCACAAACCGCGAAAGACCGACAACAACCGCCGCTTAATAGGGAAATCCAACTAGATCTATAAATCTAAATAACTATCAACTGCGAAATTTGGATATCCAACTAGATTGCCCCGCAGGGCTACAAAGAACCACACACCGCGAAGTATAGTTATCCAACAAGCTTAAACTATAAATAAATCCCCGATTGAGGGTAGGGCATGAAGAATGAGGGAAATTAAAACTACAAACCGCGAAAGACCGCCAACAACCGCCGCTTAATAGGAAATCCAACTAGATTGCCCGCAGGGCTACAAAGAACTATCAACCGCGAAATTTGGATATCCAACTAGATTGCTCCGCAGGGCTACAAAGAACCACACACCGCGAAGTACAGTTATCCAACGAGCTTAAACTATAAATTAACCCCCGATAGAGGGTAGGGCATGAAGAATGAGGGAAATTAAAACTATAACCCGCGAAAGACCGCCAACAACCGCCGCTTAATAGGGAAATCCAACTAGATTGCCCCGCAGAGCTATAAAGAACTATCAACCGCGAAATTTGGATATCCAACTAGATTGCCCCGCAGGGCTACAAAAACCACAATCATTAAAACATAATTATCTTGCTAAGTCGTGGCACTTAGACGCTTCCGTAGTATAAGCCTTGCTACATAGTTTCAATTTGAAGTAAATCGGACAGACTCTGTGTCTCGCTGGCATCGTCAACATTGGGTATGTGTTGTTCATATTTACATTTTCTTAGTTGCCTTGAATAATTAAAGTATATTAAAATGTATATGTATCCCTATTAACATTACAGTCACGCGGTAGCAGTGACCAGCAAGTTTTCAAAATAAACGGCTGATCAAGTTTTATTAAATTATTTACTGTCATAAATCAAGGATAACATAATTTCAAACATCTATTTTTCGTTTTATTCGTTTTATGGAGTACTTCGTAACCCGATGACTTTCCAAGCTTAGAGCTGCTTGGCTACATTCATAAAAAGAAAGAAAATCCACCAAAAAAACGTTGACAACGTAAAGAAAGCAGCAAGTTTAAAAAGCCCCCACCTCGGCTCACTTTTTGAAACTTGGTCCCATTTTGAATATCAACAGCAAATCGGTGTTTTTAACGTTTAAACAATAGCATCATTGCCATTAACATGCCTACTTGTTATTCGTATAATTCAATCATTGGTCATGAACTTAATAATTATTATAAAACAAAACATATATAGGATATTGGCCAAGAACAACATAATAACCTTTCTGATCGTTCCAGAATGCTAACAACTTAATATCGCATCGGCACATTAAAGAATAAAGATACATAACACTTCTGGAAATGTTTTAAGTTGATAATAATGACAAAAATTAAATCAGTATGTTTTACAAATGGGACCAAGTTTCAAAAAGTGAGCCGAGGTGGGGGCTTTTTAAACTTGCTGCTTTCTTTACGTTGTCAACGTTTTTTTTGGTGGATTATTATTATTATTATTATTATTTATTCTTTCTTTATTGAGGGTTATACTGCTTCAGTGACAAGCACTGCTTTTCAAGCAGGCCCTCATTGTATACATGTTATAGCAACAAAAAATATTACGATACACAATATTTACAAAATATCATACAGTATTTACAATGTATTTACAATATATTACAAATAAGTATAATGGTATCATCAGCTACAAGATAATTATAAATACCATGGTTCAAAATACAGAAATACAAATAATTATATTTATATACAATAATCAAGCAAGCAAATGAACAAAATGTAGATAAAGACAGGCCTAAATTTCTTAAATTTTTGACTGAAATTGGCCTAAAGTCATATTTTCCATCTGAGCTCTTACTGTCGGTGGCAAAGAATTCCATGCATAGGCTGCCCTGACGTGAAAAGTACGTTGACCTGAATTTGATTTAAATTTTGGTACAATCAATGTATTAGAAGTATGATTTCTAGTTATATGATTATGGTTATCATGAACAAAACCAAATTGAGAAGATAAGTATGATGGATATTCATTCTTTAAACATTTGAAAACAGTCATTAATAGAGTATTATGCCATCTTTGATCAAGTTTAACCCACTGCAATGTATCCATTAAATTATTAGTTGGTGTCCTTATATCTGCTGAGAGAATTATTCTAGCTAAACTATTATGAAGTACCTGAAGCCTACTATGGTACTCTACACTAAATTTGACCAGACCATGCTTCCATAATCAAAGTGGGGAATAACAAGAGCATTTGTTTTGTATGGAAGGAAATATTTTTTACGTTTTATTATACCGGTTCTTTTGGAAATAGTTTTACTAACATTATCGGCATGAGCTGACCAAGACAGCTTGCTATTGTTACGAGTCGTACCGACTCAAGGCCACCTTTTACCCGAACTCACACGAATGCACAACACAAATACACTGTTTGATTTTAAGCTAACAAATCTAAGTCTTTAATTGAAAACAAAGTATGCTTGGTACATATAACAACAATTACAATAAAATCACACAATCAGTTTTATTCTATCGGTACTTAACCAGCGGTCTTCTTGTTGGTGATTCTAGAGTTCTTGCAATGTTCTGGACGACTGATGTGATATATCCTTATTCACTTGTCTTGCGAAAATCAGCGAAGTCCAGTGTACACTAGCGTTTATAAATCCTTGCGTATGAAATCCTCACACGAAAATGATGCTGCTTTCTCTTCTTGCGCTGCTTTCTCCTAAATATATCTCCTTGCCCTGCTTTCTACAAAAATGTTGTTTCTTTCACCAATCACTCTTTTCCATGGAACAGGTTTCTTTAACACAGCTCCGCTGTTTTTTGACAGATGCGTGGCCTTCACAAACCCAGCAAACTCCAGCAATTCGACAGAAGAACTTTAATCCTTTGATGAGGAAGAGCACAATTGTTTGCTCGCTATCTCCTTCGTTGCTGTAGCTCAATTATTGCCTACATAAACTGGTTAAAATGTACTTCTTTTTTGAAGCACGAAGACCATCACACACATGTGGAGTTTCTCAATCTTCCATGGCATTCTGTAAAGTCCAAACAAAAGCCTCAAGCTTTTATATCAGTACTCATGCAAAAACCCATCATCTATTAATAAACCATTACTTCAGTCACATTTTCACAACATTGCTGCAATCTTGGGATTTCCCAAGATTAATTATACACATTCACCTTTCACATTACATCACTTCCTGGGTTTTTTTCTGATGGTGCAATAATGAACTGGGGATTTCCAAGTTCCAAACATAGCTCTGACTTTGTTTACAATAATTTGGGGAATTCCAAAATGACTTTCCACACCATTATCTTGCAATTACAAGGGGCTTTCCCATCTCATGAAATACTTTCAGCTTGTAAACAAAGTTAAATAATTAAATTAAATCAAATTACTCAGGGCACATCACACTATCAAATTTCACACCTAGATATTTAAACTCATCTACTCGTTCAATATCATTGTTGTTATATTAAATGTACATTGTTGAACTTTTCAAGCATTTTGTTTGTACCAAAGATCATAAACTTAGTCTTTTCAACATTTAAAGTGAGTTTGTTTACTTTGAACCATTCAGCTACCCTACTTAGACATGACTCCATTTGAATTTTAAGATCAGATTCATTTTCCAAACATAGCTCTGACTTTGTTTACAATAATTTGGGGGAATTCCAAAATGACTTTCCACGCCATTATCTTGCAATTACAAGGGGCTTTCCCATCTCATGAAATACTTTCAGCTTGTAAACAAAGTTAAATAATTAAATTAAATCAAATTACTCAGGGCAAATCACACTATCAAATTTCACACCTAGATATTTAAACTCATCTACTCTTTCAATATCATTGTTGTTATATTAAATGTACATTGTTGAACTTTTCAAGCATTTTGTTTGTACCAAAGATCATAAACTTAGTCTTTTCAACATTTAAAGTGAGTTTGTTTATTTTGAACCATTCAACTACCCTACTTAGACATGACTCCATTTGAATTTTAAGATCAGATTCATTTTTAGCTTTACACATTAAAGAGGTAACAGTTAACAAAAATTATAAACAGTAAAGGACCTAAAATTGAGCCCTGAGGAATACCAATATCAATTCGTCGTCCGTATTCCATAGTGGCGTATAGTGGGAGCCGCGAATAAACAACTTTTCGAGAAAATCGGGTTTGAAGAAATGCCAATTTAAAATCGAGTTGTGTAAATCAGACATTCATTATATTTTGTAAATGATGTGAAATTTCTGTAGTAAACTAAATAGATTTTATTGTTATATATTTTTCAAAAGAAATAAATACATACTATTGCTGGCAAACTGAAAATAAAACTATACGTCACTATGGAAAACGAACAAAACGCAATACCCTAACCTAACGTTAACCGTACGCCACCTCGGTCGCCGTGTAATCCCTATGGCGCTACTTTTCGTCGTTCGTATTCCATAGTGGCGTATAGGTCCGATACGTGTACGCCACTATGACATACGATTTTTTTCATTTTTGCCGATATTTCATAATTATAAAATGTGTATAAAAAGTGGCGTATGGTCGATACGCCACTATGGAATACGGAAAATGTCACTTTGTAACTATACGCCACATTTAATTAATTAATCACTAATTAATTAGCTAATTATGACTAATGAGACTTAGAAAAAATGAAAGAGAACATCATTAAAAACATATGTGCCAATTTTCAAAAAAATGACCAAAAATCACTATACGCCACTATTGAATACAGCCGACGAATTGGCCTAAAGTCAGAAAAAGTTGAGTTAACATTAACAATTTGTTCTCTGTTGTTTAAGTATGATTTTAACCATAATAATTCATCCCCATATACCCCATATTGTTTAAGTTTCCTAATCAGAATATCATGATTTATAGTATCAAATGCTTTATTTAAGTCTATAAATAAAACGCCTGTTGCATAACCTGTATCCATATTCTTTAAAATGTAATCTTTTTTTTTTTTGTCTTTCAAAGCCCGTGAGGGTCTTTATTTTTTTTTTTTTTAACTCACAAACATTACATAAAATGCAAATACAATAATATCATAAAGTAAATACAATGTACCTTAATATTTCTATTTGCATACAAAATGAAATAAAACACACAAGTTTACAAACAACCATCAAACACGAAACCAAAATTATTACAAACAACTTTTTTTCTGACATCTTTTGGACAGAACTCATCTTAATATTAATAATGGTTCCCATTTCTTTACATGATAACCATAAGTATCTTTTTTATTTGCAATTTCCTTCTCTACTTTTTCAATGAAAAAAACCCAGTGTTTAAAATCATTAAAGATAGGGTTAATTTCTTGAACTCTACATTTATAAATAAATCTTTTGTCAATAATAGAATCAAGTTCAAAAAAGTGGCATATTTGTCATCATAAATACCAAAACATACTTCCTGATAGGTAATATTCACGGTAATATTTAATTCTCTCAACCAGCTAAAATATCATTCCACATTGCTTTGGCAAATTTACATGACCACATCAGATGCTTCATGGTTTCTTCTTCCTCCTTACAAAAGGAGCATTTATACTCATTAATTAAGCCAATTTTATAGAGAAACTTATTTGTTGGAAGGATTCTATGAATAAAACGAAATTGTAAATACCGTGTTTTGGTATCCAATGTACATCTATATGTAGGGATGCCCACTCTCAATACAGTTTCCACTAGAACGATTTTTCATTTACTGTGTGCGTGCACTCACACACGTATTGTCTATGGAGAAACTGATCGATACAAGAAATCCCAGGCATGTTAAATGGCGTACATACTTGTTTTGATCCAAATGTAGGCCTACATCAGGGTGTTTCAAGAAATTCCTGATTCCACCAGAAAACATTCACCAAACTTTTTCCTGTTTGGTCAGTAAATAGAGAGGACCTTCCTGCATGAAGAGATCAACTTTTTTTAATGACAAATTTAATGAGATGAAAACTACAACAGGTTGAAGTGACACCATTCCGTGCATCAGGTGTTCAAACGCAATTATCTCCGAATTTGGAGTGAATCAGACAAGCAAACTTACATACTCATAAAATTTAACTATTTATGAAGACAAAATGTGTAGGATGTTAAGAAATTTAAGAATGTTTAAGCCTACCGCGGCCCATCTCAAATCATGCACTTCCCCGTGCACTTCTCACTAGCATGTCCATTTCATAGGGAGTATAAAAACCGGGGACCATCATGGCTTCCATGCACACAGTGTATTGCTCAATGTAGTAAAGATAACCTTTGAGTTGGAGCAAATTTCTCAAAATTGGTAATGATTAATGTTACCAAACTTATGCCATGATGAAATATAATAATTTTTGAAGATAAAATGTGCTGACCTTAAAAGATTGAACAATGTTTAAGACTACCGCTTTTCATTTGAAATAATGCACTTATTGTTCATCTCCTCTATGGAGATATTTTCCATGGCGGCCATCTATGATCATGCTTGAGGTTTCAACAAACAAACCATGGGTTTTGAGGTCTTATAGTTTTGGTTGTATGTCAACAAAATCGATTAAATTTTCAGGATGATCTTATTTTCATGTTGTTATAAGCAAATATAATGTTCCAGATAAGATAGTTAATAAACACATTAAGAAAAAGTACCTTAAAGTTGCACTTTCTGTTAGTATTCCTTTTTGGACTTTAACTTTTTAACATGTTCTAGCAGCCCTATATAAAACCGTGACACTCGAAAGGCCATATCTCTGGAATGAAACGTCCGATTAAGATTATTTAAACGCCAAAATGTTTCTTTCATCAATTCCCATCCAATAAGTTAGGTCTGAATCAATTTAAAAGTACTTCAATTTTTAGTGGACATGCCTACTATATGGCATAGCATAAATCAAATTCCAATTCATATCATTGACCTCAAATTCAACCTTCCACTTCTGTTGTGCTTTAGGGACTGGGTGATGAGCTGTATGACAAAGTAATTGATATGCAAATGAGGTAACTTTCTTTGCATTCTTGATTTGGGACATCAGCTGTAGCTCACGGTTGTGTTTACTTTCCAACAGCTGACTTTTAAAGGCTTTTGAAATAATATCTATCACACTCAGATACTTTAAGAAATTACAATTGATATCATATTTATCTTTGAAATTTTCATATGACATCCAATGCCCATCAATAATTAAATCAGATACAAAATTGACACCTTTACTACTCCAGGACTTAAAATATAAAGTTTTTCGGTTAATTCTTATGTTACAATTGTACCATAAAACTTCATCTGTTTTTCATAATCCATAATTTAAACCAAGATTTCAACACATCACACAAAAAGGTGTTACAAATTTTGTCATAGCTGAAGTTAATATGACTTTTGGGATTACACAACCAAATCCAATCCCCACCAACTTTTAACAATTCATTTGAAAACAAATATTTCCAACTACTTTTATTCTCATCATCTAAAAACCTTTTAACCCAAGCACATTTTAAGGCATCAATGAAGTTATAAATATTAGTCATATTCATACCACCATCCTCTTTTTTACAGTACAACACATTTCTATTAACTTTGTCTGGCTTACCATTCCAAATAAATTTAAATAAAATTTGCTCAATCTTTTTAATGAATGTATTCGGTGGAGTTGGTAAGACGGAAAAGAGGTAAGTCAGCTGTGACAAAGCTAAAGACTTAATTATAGTGATTCGGCCTATTGGAGTAAGATCACGCTGAGACCATATATCAAGAATTGTACTTAACTGTTTTAACTGAGGCTCAAAATTAATGTTAATAAGCTCATCCTTGTTGAGTGAAATCATAATACCAAGAAATTTTACAGGACCTTTTGTATATTGATAGGTCTTATCTGGAAGCATATGATCTTTATCATTCTGTAATGAGCCAATCTTCAAAATAACAGATTTGGAAGCATTCAATTTTAAACCAGAAATTGAGCCAAAATTTTCAATAACATTAATAGCATTCATAAGGGATTCATTTGAACCATCTAAGACAAGAGTGGTATCATCAGCAAATTGGGAAATTTTTACACAGTTACCATCACCAATTTGGATACCTTTAATGTTTTCGTTGGATCTGATGGCAATACCCATCAGTTCCGCGCATAAAATAAAAATATAGCAGCTCAATGGGCATCCTTGACGAACGCCACGGGACAACTGAAAATATTTTGAAACATAACCATTATTTATTACACAGCTGCTTATTTGTGTATAGAATAATTTAATCCATCTTTTCAAATCATTACCAAAGCCAAAATAATCAAGGCACTTTTGCACATAATTCCACTCTAATTTATCATACGCTTTCTCAAAATCAATAAAGAAAAGTGTGCCTGGTATATCATTTGTATCAGTATGCTCAATAATGTCTAGAATTACTCTGACATTTTCACCGATGTAAAAAAAAAAAAAAAACCCTGTTTGGTCACTTGAAATTACAGAGCTCAAAACCTTTTTCAATCTATTTGCTATTACCTTAGCAGCAATTTTATAGTCTACATTTAAGAGAGAAATCGGCCTCCAATTCTTCAACAAAAGTTCATCTTTACCATCTTTTGGAATCAGTGAAATGATACCCCTTCTTTGGCTAACAGATAATTGCCCTAAATTAAAAGAATAATTAAAGCATTTGACTAAAACAGACCCAATTTGGTTCCAAAACACTTTATAAAAATCAATGGGGTACCCATCAGACCCTGGGCTTTTCCCATTAGGCATAGATTTGATAGCGTTCATACACTCACCATATGAAATAATACCTTCACACATTTTTGAATCCTGGTTGGACACTTTGGGAATATCATTTTCAGTGATTCCAATTTTTTGAAGAATATTTTCATTACCATGTTCATTACAACTAGCATATAAATTAGAATAAAAATTAACTTCTTCTTCTAAAATTGCATCGTTACCAGTTATGACGCTACCATCTGTCCCCTGCAATTTACTGATACATTTTTTTGAGTAATGACGTTTTTCAAGATTCAGAAAGTATTTGGAATTTTTCTCTCCATCTTCTACCCATCTAGCTTTACTACGTATCATAGCTCCTTTGGCTCTGTAGCTATACACTGATTCCAGTTCTCTTTTCTTAATATTTAAATCAGCAAGAGTATCTGGGTCGTTTGTTTGATAATACAATATTTCTAGCCTTGTAATATCCTTTTCAAGATCATCCTGGTGTTTTTACGATCTTTTGCTTTCCTTACAGAGTATCTTATGGTATCACCTCTAACAACGCATTTAATTGTTTCCCACAAAATCTGAGGATTGGCATCCTTGTTCTCATTAACAATGTTCTCAATACTTTCTTTAACAATATTTACATAATTAATGTCACTTAACAAGGAAACATTAAACTTCCAAATACCACGACCTGGTTTTTCATAATTATCATTGAGTTTTACAGAAACCAAACTGTGATCAGTTCTATAACCATGTGAAATTGCACTATTTTCTATACATCCTCTAAGTGTTTTACTAATTAAAAAATAATCTAAACGACACATGATTGGTGGATTTGTGTTCGACTTCCAAGTATAACTTTTACTATTAGGGTTCATTTCACGCCAAATGTCAATTAGACACCTTTTTTCCATTAACTTCAGAATTTCAGTGCGAGCTTTAAAATTAGTTTGCATTCTACCACCTTTTTTATCCAAAGTTATATTTAACACGCAATTAAGGGAGGTGTAATGAGCGTGAACCTGGTTTGGATGCAGAGGAAGTGTGCCTGTAACAGACACAGCCACCAGAAAAGGACCAGCTCAGATCGCGCGCCAAATAAGTTTGCAGTCCAGAAATTTCATTTTTTTCTCAGCCTTGCAAAAAATTGGCAGAGGTGGGAATCGAACCCGGGACCTCGGTGTTGTAAAACCTACTGCGTTACCACTGAGCCAACTTACAATCAGCTATGAGAAGTTTGATAATAATCCTTGATATTGCTGAATAGAATAAATCAATACTGATATACTTTGATCAGCTCGTAATCGGCGGAAATTGTTAGGCTTTTACCACTACGCCGAAAAAGTAGATCCACGTTAAGAGTGATATTGTTCATCTGGAAGATCTAAAATGTGCATGTTAAAGAAAGTAGACAAGTATAGGACTTGAATTAATAATTTGTGATTTTTCTGGCGAGGCGTCACAAGAAAATTCTCTAAATAAAATATATTGATATTAATCCGCGATGTTAAAATTCCCGCCGATTACGAGCTGATCAAAGTATAGGTCTATTTATCTAATGGACGATGTTATTCAAATTGGCCTATAAACTAGGAATATAATGTGAAATGACTATCAATCGATCAATCAATCAATCAAGTTGTCAAGTTATCAACAATCAATAATAAACCGACGTAGGCCTATCAGGGAATATTACTAACTAGGCCTACTAACTAATATACCAAATAAATAAAATAAATAAATAAGTCAGTAAATAAATAAATAGGCATAGGCCTAAATAAATAAATAAATACATAATGCAGAATGCAGTTAGTATTTTAGTTGCAAAATTCCAAACATTCTATTCACACATTCTATTATAATTTTCTGCTATACACGCAAAGGACCTGTGCCTTTAATATGTCCGCGCCTAATCAATAATGAGTCTTTCACCATGCTCACACACCATGTTAAACTATTGTATCCCTGCAAGTATAGTACTGACCAAGTCCTAACACCTCAATGAAATGGTTGCTATAACGTACCCAATCAAGCGAACATATCAAGGTCATATCAGGGCGTTATACAAAGAATGGTCAAAGGTCAACGTTTCCAAAGAAGTATAGTAATAGATGTAGACACAAGCTTTCGTGCGGGAAACATAAACACATAGTCGTCAGTCGTGTGGTTTTTATGAGATTTGATACGGCGCTGAAGTCTATTGGCTGTCCCAAAATCAGTACCAGACCCGGTTTCCAGACGGCAATGTGTGTGTTGTTACAAGGAATGCAAACTCATTTTATCAATGAGTGAACCACATAGAGGAATACGACATCTATCGTGAGCCAATCTGCATTCTGTTGCCTGCAAAAGCCGACGATCAGGTAAAATTTCTAAAAGCAGCGTGACTAGATATTTGCGTTAATTTCATGATACGTGTAAAACGCATTGAAATCGCCAAATTGCAGTCATAAAATATATAATATTAGTAAATCACCCAATCGAATGTTAACGTAGGTATGTGGAAAAGAACTGCAATAACAATAACAAACTATGTGCCCAAAGAGTTGTCTTTGGCATGTCGCTTTTTTGAAATATGACCAAAAATATCAAATTTTGGAAAAACGCCCCAAAATTTAAAACAAACACGAACCTTCCAAAATAAATATATATTAGCACTCGGCGGTCCAGTCACTACCTGCCGCTGTGATTTGGGGTAACTCATTGCTTCCCCTCTCCAGATACCGGAACTTCAAGGTCGCTCATACCCCAGCCCTTAAAATCGCCACCAAATATAATTGAATCACACTGGAATTGATTAAGATGGTCATCAATTGCTCTAAAAAATTCAGGACAATCATCGTTTGGTGCATAAATATTAACCAGGGTGAATGTTTTACCAGATACATCAATATCAATAATAATAAAACGACCATTCGGGTCACATAAGGTTTTCATAATTGTAAAATCAAAATTACTATGAAACAGGATACCAGTGCCTTTACTGTTGGAGCTTCCATGGCTCCATAGTGCTTTTGCACCCCATTCATTTGACCAGCATTTTATATCATTTGCAACACTGTGAGTCTCTTGCAAAAAATAAACAGAGAATTTCTTTTCTCGTAGCCATAAAAATGTTTCACGTCTCTTTTTTCTTTTTTTTTGATTTTTAGCATTCAACGTACATACTGTGAGTTCAGTCTTTGAGTTGATTAAGTATTATTCTGATATGCATAAAATTGTTCGCTATTGATGGCACCACATATAAACATGAAACATAAAAAAGTCCATTAGGACTACACAAAAACATTAACTTCCTTGTGTACCGCATAATTACAGCTGTACCGATATGATATTCAATACGGTACTGTATACTCAAGGATTTAGACCACTTCAAGGAAAACTTTTTGTTTCTTTTAACAAAATTAAAAGGAAGTGGTCAGAAAATTATACTTGTTCTGGATGTAAACAAAACACATGTCACTGTTTCTCTATGCCATATATTATGAAATCAAGTTTTGCAGTCTAAATGTCAAATTTCGCTTGCTTTTATTACACAGCTGGTTCCATCTTGGTTCACTACCCGTAGACTTGCTGGGTAATTCACATATACCTTTCTATTTGCGTCTTCTTTGAGCAGCTCTCCTCTTTTCTTCCACAGCTTCTTTCTTTCTTCTTGTAGTCTTTGGCTCAGATCTTCTGCTACAATCACCGTAGCATTGGGAAAAGGATGATATTTTAAGTTTGAGGCAGCATTTAGTGTTTTTGTGTATAACGTAGGAAAGCTACGTGGATAGGTCTAGGTTTATCTCTAGGGCGGTCTAATCTAGTAGGCGTTCGATGTGCTCTCTCGATGTCAACATCTTCTTCTAATCTCAAGTGTTCCTTTATGAATTTTTTTACAAAGTTAACACATTTCTGACCTTGATTACCAGTAGCATTTCCTTCTGCCTTCTCCGGAACATTGAACAATATCAAGTTGTTTCTGCGTGATCTATTTTCTAGGTTATCCACCAGTGTTGTCAGTCTATCGAATTCAGCTGTGTTGACTTTTAAGTCCAGTTCTTTATCATAATATTCCTGACTCTGTTCAAGATCCCGAATTGTTTTCTTCATATTGCCAATGTCCTTCTCAATATTTCCCAGCCGTTCATTAATCGTATCTAGCATATCAAGCGTATCCATGATTACATTAAGTTTCTCAGAATCATCCATGAGAGGCCGTGGTTTGGGCCTTACGAGAGCACTGGTCATGCTAGTATCGTTCGGCTGTGACAGGTTGTGGAATTCTGCTACTTCTTCCATGCCTTCTTCTGTCGAAGAGATGCGACGAAACTTTTCACCAGGTTTTCTGGTAAATTCGTTTAATTTACTTTGCTTTGTTTTCTGCCTCGGCATTATTGCATCCTTCTATCTTGATTCAACCATGTTTTAAATAAATTATGACTGCATAACCGACTGCATTCGGTTAAAATTAGCCAGAGAAAAATCGTTCGAAAGCTACGCCATTTTGTGACATGCGCAGAAAATGTAATCTTGAACATCTAGAAGGGTTGTTGTTGTGGAATGATTCGGACGGAATCCTGATTGAGCATTTGATAATAATCCTACATTACTCATATATTCATATAATTGATCATGAACAGCTCTTTCAATGAATTTTGATACAATTTATCGGGAATTATCGGGAATTAAAGTATGGAGAGTGCTGCCTTTCGAAATAATAGTGGAACACATACCTTCAGTTATAGTAAAACTATCTTTGTCGGGCTGGAAAGGTGTTAGTTTATTTATAATGTGGGGTCTAAACCGGACATAATTATTCTCATGTTTGAATCCAAACTGGATTTTTCAGTACCTGGTGATAGCCACTTCATCTCACTATGCGGAGGGGCAGAACTGATAACAGTAAGGGTACTGGCCTCCTTATATTTCCGGAAACCCACCTAGAGCCCAGATCTTTACTATCCTTACCAAAAACATTAGGCGATTTCTATAGATAAGATTCTAAAAAACCAATTAATAATCAGCTGATAATCTTCATATGCAGTGGCGGAGCGTGGCCACTCCTACCTCGGGGGCTACAGAAAAGGTCAATTTTGCCGCCCCCTTCAGCCCGAAAAGGTTGACCCAATTTTTTTCCAGCCAGGGTAGCGCTCAAGATCTAATATCAATCAATTCATCAATCAATTAATTCATCAATCAAGCAAATAATCAGTCAACCCGTCAGTCATTTCTCTCATACTCTCACACAAGTCATCAAAAATTCATCGACAACTTGATTGGTCGATCAGTTCATTGATTCATTGTTTGATGGTTTGATAAATCTATTGATCGAAATTGAATATAATCTAATTATTCTTATTGATTGATTGATTGATTGATTGATTGATTGATTGCTGAAAGCTGAAGTACTTTGGCCATATTGTCAGGAAACATGGAGGCGTAGAAAAACAAATTTCGCAAGGGCTATATGGAAGGGAACGTCCACCAATATCTAATGACCTAAAGCTGGTTTCTAACCAAGGAATGCAAGGTGCATCGAGTAAGATGGCGTACTCTTGTGAAGACCACAGCAGCGCTACACAGCACCACATGACACAGAGAGAAATAAAACAAAAACTGTCTTTAAAAAAGACAACGCAGTTTATATTAAATTAAATTAATATTCAATTATACAGGTATGAGAATTTTCAGTTAAAACCTGAATTTAGGTTTCTTTGTTGCCCAAATTTACGCAATTCTATTTAATTTAGTCTGTTTTAGGTGTTTTTGACCATTTTTACGCTACTTTTCAGGGTTTTTAACAATGTTCAGTTTTTGTTTGTTTGTTTTGTTGTTGTTGTTTTTTATTTTTAGAATAGTTCATTCTCATACCTTATTAAATGACTAAGCTTTGGGGTTTTAGCTACTGTAGCTAAGGGGTTAACTACTAATATCATATCTGTGGGCCTACATTCTGCAAAAAAAATTGCGATTTTAATGAATATCAATTGTACTAAAATTGAATAAAACACACGTTTATGTCAATAGTAAAGACATTGGTCTATAAACATTTAAGAATATTAGCACAATTTCAATGTATAGTCAAAGTGCAACCAATAAGGTAAGTCTTGTGGGATCTTGTGAGACTGGAGTATAAGAAGGCATAACTACCGGTCCTATTACCATGTGTACTGTATGTACTGGGTCACGTTTTATTGATTTTCCCAAATACTTTTATTACGGCATCTGGTCAGTTAAGGAGGCTGGTTTACAATCTTATTTTGACCATCTCCAGGAGTACAATGCCCTACTGATCTATTGAACTGGGTCAATGTTTTATGCCCCCCCCACACACACACGACATCGCCTGGCTAATAATTACTTGGTACACCAGATACTCAGACGAAAATCTTTGGATACCGGGGTAGAAAATGATGAATATCTCCCGTAAATGATTTCGTCTAAAGAAACCAGATGTGGTTCCTTGCATTTGAATATATGTGTTGAACAGATATGATAGTCGTTAGCTTTCGTCTTGAGAAAGAAGCTTGCGTCTTGAACTCAAAAACTGACAATAATTCTGATTTTATATGTGTCGAATTATATAGCGCAGTGTATAGGCCAATCGTGGGTAGTCTATGACCTATGGCGTACCATGCTTGACTCACACACAGCGAGGTCAGTCACCGGGCAATTGTCAGTAGGCTTAGTCAGATGTCCTTCGGCCCATTATGCGTCTCAAAACTATTAAACAGGTCGGAACAAAATGGCCATGCGTGGCGGTGGATTCAACCTACCATGGCGATTTCTGTCATGAAGATATCGAGGCGATGACACTGTGCCCCCCCCCCAATGTCCTAATCTTGTGGTGCAAATATGCAAATAGTTTATTTACACTGTCATTCTGTATCAGCTAGTATACTGCTGCAAATAAACCAGCACGGTTTGAGAATTTCATCACCATGTCTACTCAGAGACGCATCTGTATTGACAGTGTTTTTTCTAATACACCATCTGTGTGTAATTGCAATAATTAAATCAATGCAATTTGTTCTCATACGCAGTAAACTGCGAAACATAAATAAATGTTATATCCTATATCATGCACAGAAAATATGACCTTGCAAACTAGAGCATCGTGACCTGCTCTGCCGGTTGACTGACTCTTATTAACTCCTGGCTCAGCCTTGTAAGGGACGCACCATTAGATATCAAGGGGGGCTGAGTAGTCGGGGGTCGTGACAAAATAATAAATTAGCACCTCGATGAAGCAAGTTAACCTCAATTTGTTTTTACTCAAGTAGATCCATGTCTTCATTGAATAAGTTCTTCAGGTTTGTTGATTAAATAAACGAAAGGACAATTTTAGCTTGACAAAACCAAGTGAATTTTTATTCACAACAATATTTCGTCCTTCACATCGGAGGACTTCAACAGGTATGA
Source organism: Amphiura filiformis (assembly GCF_039555335.1). NCBI lineage: Eukaryota > Metazoa > Echinodermata > Ophiuroidea > Amphilepidida > Amphiuridae > Amphiura > Amphiura filiformis. Next base: position 96,590,746 of record NC_092628.1, read on the forward strand.
CTGATATGGTCATCTGATCCACTTTCCCGGGAGATGGGTTTCCGGTGTTGTTTAGACTCATTTGCAGTCTTTAAAAACGGATCATATACGTGGCTAAGGAAATATGTGCCCTCCTCTCTGTTTAAGGTCTTGCTCCCCCCTTCTTCTTATCTCCATGGCTTCTCGAACTTCTCTCGACTTCTTGTTGTGCTCCCGCCCAAGGATCTTTGAATCATCCCAATTAATTACGTGTTGGCCCGGGCAACATGATCAGAAATTGCTGAATTATCTGTTCTTTTTCTGAAAACTTGCGTTCAGAGCGAGTGTACTTTTTGTTGGTGACCTTATTGACTTCAGCTTTGTGTTCTGACATCCTAGTTCCAACCAGGCGAGAAGTTTCACCGACATAGGTCTGATCGCAGTGCTTCCAAGCTGACCCGCTCCCAGAATTACTTTTTCGGTAACATTGCGCGCGAAGCGCGAAAAAAAGTTAAAATTAGCTGTGGTCTAAGACCACGAACACAGCCGTGTTGTTACCCCTTAATGACCTTTGACTCCAAGATATATGAAAACCCCATAGACATTGGCTAATGTCAATGTATGTGTGCACGTGGCATCACTTTGCCATGTTATTTGTGGCAGAATGGGCATTTTGAAGGTTTTTGTTCTCAGACCGGAAGTGACCCCTTAATGACATTTGACCCCAAATAAAAAAATACAACATATGAATTGGGTAACCACAATTCATGTGTGAACATTCCGTTACTGTCCTATGTTTTTCTTAGCAAATAAAAAAAATTGAAGGTTTTTCGTTTTATACCGGAAGTGACCCCTTAATGACCTTTGACCCCAAATCTGTGTACACCCCATAGACACTGGGTAATAACAATGCATAAGTGCAAGTGGCGTCACTGTCCTACAGAATCTGTGGAAGAAGATGCATTTTAAAGGTATTTCGTTTTATACCGGAAGTGACCTCTTAATGAGATTTGAACTCAAATAAAAAAATACCACATATACATTGGTTGACAGCAGATCATGTGTGAACATACCGTTACTGTCCCATGTTTTACTTAGCTAATAAAAAATTTTGAAGGTATTTCGTTTTATACCGGAAGTGACCCCTTAATGACCTTTGACCGCAAATCTGTGTACACCCCATAGACATTGGGTAATAACAATGCATGTGTGCAAGTGGCGTCTCTGTCCCACATAATTTGTGGAAGAAGATGCATTTTAAAGGTATTTCTTTTTATACCGGAAGTGACCCCTTAATGAGCTTTGACCCCAAATAAAAAAAAAATACCACATATACATTGGGTGACTGCAGATCATATGTGAACATACCGTTACTGTGCTATGTTTTACTTAGCTAATAAAATTTTTTGAAGGTTTTTAGTTTTATACCGGAAGTGACCCCTTAATGACCTTTGACCCCAAATCTGTGTACACCACATAGACACTGGGTAATAACAATGCATGTGTGCAAGTGGGGTCACTGTCCAACGTAAGTTGTGGGAGAAGATGCATATTTAGTTGAAATCACGTTTTTGACCCCTGTGACCCCTGCATGACCTTTGACCCCACAAGTTTCATGTGACATGTAGGGGCACGGTCAATGATCATTGTGACCAAGTTATGTCAAAATCGATGTAAGCATGTGAGTGCTAGAGCAAATGTAATGGTTGACAGAAGAAAGAAGAAGAAGAAGAAGAAGAAAGAACTAGACTTAGCTGTGGTCTAAGACCACAAACACAGCCGTGTTGTGACCCTTTAATCACCTTTGACCTCAAAAAATATGAAAACCCCATAGACATTGGCTAATGTCAATGTACGTGTCCAAGTGGCATCACACTGCTATGCTTTTTGTGGCAGAAGGGCATTTTGAAGGTATATCGTTTTATACCGGAAGTGACCCCTTACTGACCTTTGACCCCAAATGTGTGTACACCATATAGACACTGTGTTATAACAATGCATGTGTGCAAGTGGCGTCACTGTCCTACAGAATCTGTGCAAGAAGATGCATTTTAAAGGTATTTCGTTTTATACCGGAAGTGACCCCTTAATGAGATTTGACCCCAAATAAAAAAATACCACATATACATTGGGTGACTGCAGATCATATGTGAACATACCGTTACTGTCCAATGTTTTACTTAGATAATAAAAATTTTTGAAGGTATTTCGTTTTATACCGGAAGTGACCCCTTAATGAGCTTTGACCCCAAATCTGTGTACACCCCATAGACACTGGGTAATAACAATGCATATGTGCAAGTGGCATCTCTGTCCCACATAATTTGTGGAAGAAGATGCATTTTAAAGGTATTTCTTTTTATACCGGAAGTGACCCCTTAATGAGCTTTGACCCCAAATAAAAAAAATACCACATATACATTGGGTGACTGCAGATCATATGTGAACATACCGTTACTGTGCTATGTTTTACTTAGCTAATAAAATTTTTTGAAGGTTTTTCGTTTTATACCGGAAGTGACCCCTTAATGACCTTTGACCACAAATCTGTGTACACCACATAGACACTGGGTTATAACAATGCATGTGTGCAAGTGGGGTCACTGTCCTACGTAAGTTGTAGGAGAAGATGCATTTTGAGTTGAAATCACGTTTTTTGACCCTGTGACCCCTGCGTGACCTTTGACCCCGCGAGTTTCATGTGACATGTAGGGGCATGGTCAATGATCATTGTGACTAAGTTAGGTCAAAATCGATGTAAGCATGTGAGTGCTAGAGCAAATGTAATGGTTGACAGAAGAAAGAAGAAGAAGAAGAAGAAGAAGAAGAAACTAGACTTAGCTGTGGTCTAAGACCACGAACACAGCCGTGTTGTGACCTCTTAATGACCTTTGACCCCAAAATGTATGAAAACCCCATAGGCATTGGCTAATGTCAATGTATGCGTGCACGTGGCATTATTTTGCCATGTTATTTGTGGCAGAAGGGCATTTTGAACGTTTTTCGTCTCAGACCGGAAGTGGCCCCTTAATGACCTTTGACCCCAAATCTGTGTACACCCCATAAACACTGGGTAATAACAATGCATGTGTGTAAGTGGCATCACTGTCCTGAGTAATTTGTGGGAGAAGATGCATTTTAAAGGTATTTCGTTTTATACCGGAAATGACCACTTAATGACCTTTGACCCCAAATAAAAAAATATCATATATACATTGGTTAAACACAATTCATGTGTGAACATACCATTACTCTCCTATGTTCTTCTTATCTAATACATTTTTTTGAAGATATTTCAATTTATACCGGAAGTGGCCCCTTAATGACCTTTGGCCCCAAATCTGTGTACACCACATTGACACTGGGTAATAGCAATGCATGTGTGCAAGTGGTGTCACTGTCCTACGTAATTTGTGGGAGAAGATGCATTTTTAAAGGTATTTCGTTTTATTCCGGAAGTGACCCCTTAATGACCTTTGACCCCAAATAAAAAATACCACATATACATTGGGTAACTGCAACTCATATGTGAATATACCGTTACTGTCCTATGTTTTCCTTAGCTAATAAAAAATTTGAAAGTATTTCGTTTTATACCGGAAGTGACCCCTTAATGACCTTTGACCCCAAATCTGTGTACACCATATAGACACTGGTTAATAACAACGCATGTGTGCAAGTGGCGTCACTGTCGTACGTAATCTGTAGGAGAAGATGCATTTTAGTTGAAATCACGTTTTTGACCCCTATGACCCCTGCGTGACCTTTGACCCCACAAGTTTCATGTGACATGTAGGGCACGGTCAATGATCATTGTGACCAAGTTAAGTCAAAATCGATATAAGCATGTGAGTGCTAGAGCAAATGTAATGGTTGACAGAAAGAAGAAAGAAAGAAGAAGAAGATCCTGTAAGAAAAAAGACACACAGCCGTGACTAACGTCACGGCTGTGTAAAGAAAGAAAGAAAGAACCTGTAAGAAAAAAGACACAGCCGTGACTAACGTCACGGCTGTGTAATGAGCCAGTAAATTGACACGGTAACAAACAAAAGTTATAATCTTTGCATTAGATGAATTCTTCGTCGAGGTGTAAAACAAATTGCTCATTAATGTGTATGAATTATTATCGTCTTGCTGCTCGTTTTGTCACACGCACCAAACCTTCCAGTCACATAACCCCAATTTTATCTGATTTACATTGGCTGCCAGTTCATCTGAGACTCCAATTCTTCTTCTCACAAAAAATATTGCGCTGTTAATGGATCTACACCGTGCACCACTGAACTTCTTCATCCATACTTCTGCATTATTATTATTATTATTATTATTATTATTATTATTATTATTATTATTATTATTATTATTATTATTATTATTATTATTATTATTATTATTATTAAATTGAGGGGTATCAAACAACTTCCTGGACTCCCCTTGATACCTAATGGTGCGTCCCTAAAAATAAGCTATAACATGAAATCCTTTCAATCAGAAATGCCAATGCTATTGCACATGTGCATAGGACTAATATACGCATAGATTTGATATCTAATTTGAGGACTAGCTGACTTGACTCGATAATGGACTCGATAATCTTAAATGACTCAATCATACAATATATACGACTCGATTTTCATACAAAATGTGTGAGGTGGGGTGTGTGTGAATTGGACACGTATTATACCTCATTCAATAATTACTGATTTATTTCATTTCATTTCATTTCATATTTATTTAGTCTTATCAACAACAACAATTGACATTTTAAAAGGCACATATAGAAAATACTTAAATACATTTTATAAAAACAGAATAAGAATATAAACAGCACATATTTATAGAGAGCACGTTGATAAGACCAAGGATAGCCCAAAAAGCCATGGAGGCTTATTTCCATTGGGGTCCTTTAAAAGGGGACAACATCAATGACAAAAGAAGGAAACAAACGAAACAGTCAAGTACTAGAACTACCCCCTTCTTGTGATCTTGCTTTTGTAGCAAGATGAGCTTTTACTTCTTTTTGAAGTTGGCATAGCCATTGATGGATTTAATATTGCTTGGGAGACAGTTCCAGGCCTTGACTGTAGTGTATTGGAAGGTGGTACTACCAATTTGCCCATGAAACTTTGGAACAACAAAATTGAGGTGGCTATCCCTGGTATTATACCGGTGTCTTTCAGTTACTTTTATAAAATGGTCACTCAGATAATCTGGAGACATGTTATTAAAAATTTTAAAACCATGGTTAAGCTTCAATTGTTTAACTCTATTAACAGTATTTAAAAACTCAAGCCTATCAAGTTCAGTCTGGCCAACATGTGTCCGTGAGTCCAGACCAAGAATGAACCTAACAATTCTATTTTGCATAACTTGAAGTTTATTTTGGAGTTTTTTAGAAAGACCAGAGAACCAAGAAGAACAAGAATAATCAAAATAGCACTGAATCAAAGCAGACACTAAAGTTTTGCGAGTTTTTTGATCAAGAAACTGAGCTTGTCTGAATAAAAATTGAGTCTTGCACCAGCCTTTTTAGAACCATATTAGCAATTGATTCACCTGATAAGTACTGATCTAATGTGATACCCAAATATTTAACAGATTGGGTAGATTGATAGGTTCATTATTGCACATGACATTAAAATCACATTGTTTCTTCAATTTCCTGTGTGAACCAAACAGAATGGCCTCGGTCTTACCCAAGTGAAGAGACAGCTTATTGTCAATAAGCCACTGTTGACAAGACTCCAATTCCTTGCTGAGCTTGGAAGAAATTTCCTTTGGATCTTTGCCGTCAATAAGCAATGCACTATCGTCTGCATAAAGTAAAAGCTTACAGTCAACACTAATCGGCATGTCGTTGACGTAGCAGAGAAATAAAAGTGGCCCCAGGACACTGCCTTGGGGCACACCGCATGTAATTGCCATAGGTTTGGAGTTGGATTTATTAACACAGACTATCTGCTGTCTCGACACTTAGGTAAGACCTAAACCAATCTACTGATTCAATCCCCATTGCACGGAGCTTATTGCACAAAATATCATGGTTGACCGTGTCAAAGGCTTTCTGTAGGTCCAACATCACCATACCAGTGTAATTGCCTTGAGAAATCTGTGTACGCACGTGATCAGTGAGGTGAATAAGGCAAGTGTCGGTAGAGTAAGTACCTCTAAAACCAGATTGATGGGAATAAAGAAGATGATGGTCAGTTAAATACTGGTAAAGTTGATTGTGCACAGACTTCTCAAGAATCTTTGAGATTACACTTAGTATGCTGATGGGCCTATAGTTACCAACCATTGATCTACTACCTTTTTTAAATAGTGGGGTGACACGTGCACACTTCAATTCAACAGGAACTGAATTGGTTAAAATAGACAAATTAATAATAGAAGTAATAGGATCTTTCAGGACAGAAGCCCCATCCCTTAGAAATTTAGCAGGAATGTTGTCCAATCCAGTACTTTTATTAGGATGTAATTTGCACAATTCAGAAAAGACAAAATCAGTGGTAACAGGAGAGAGTTTAAAACTACATTCAGTGATACCTTTATCAGAATAAAACTTCTGGAATTTTTGCGAGTCAGTGCTGAATTCATTTTTAGTGAGAGGAAGCTTTTGACAAGGTTACTAGCAACAGTGGTATAAAAAGTGTTGATGTGATCAGCAACTTTAGTAGAATCAAAACAAGTTTCACCGTCAATTTCCAAAACAACTTTGCACTGCTCTTTTAGTTTTAGTACTGTAGCCAAGGGCTTTCAACTGCTGCCAAAGTTTTTTGGGGTTATTTTATGCTCATCAATTTTACTACTAAAATACTCAGCTTTTGCTCTTTTAATATCCCTTTGAATTTTGTTTCTAACTTTACAGTACTGTTTGTAAAGATCAGCATTTGAGCGGTCTTCCTTGAAATCGTAAAGAAGTTGGTCCCTTGTCCGAATACTTTCAAGAATTGTATCATCCATCCAAGGTTCTGTTCTTGACTTCAACCGGATTTGTTTCATCGGTGCAATATCATCAATAATTTTCAGAAGTATGGTACTAAACAGGTCCCATGCATGGTTAACATCAGTACATTTGTACACAGAAGACCAATTTATGGAGGACAGTTTGGACAAGAAAATGTCTTTACTGTAGTTCTTAGTAGACCTGATATTAATAACTCTATGCTGACCTACCTGACCTCTGACAGCTTTTCGAGTGCAAAATATTAGGAGATGATCGCTGAGACCAATACTGATCGTACCAGATTGACACATCTTCTCAGGATTGTTAGTGAGAATATGATCAATACAAGTTGATGTTGTATCAGTAATACGAGTGGCTGTGGTGATTAGCTGTCGGAGATCAAATAGGTTCAAGATATGCAAATAGTCTTTAAAAAGCCTTGCTGCTCGTTTTGTCCAAAGCTACGTCTATGTCTATGGCTCTACCGTGTAGATACTACATAACATTCATATTAGCAATATGTGAAATGTTATTTTTTGGTGGTATATTCTTCGGATGGCCTTCTGATTTTTCCGCCCTTTTTCTTTAATAATTCTTTTTGCCGCCTCTTCGTTTTGGCCGCCCCTTCGTTTTGGCCCCCCCCCCAAAAAAAATACGCGCATGGATGTATCGGTGGAAGAATTCAACAGCCGTACAAGACAAAGGCCTTCAAGGTTTAGGCGACTGACAAAAAAGACTAGAACAATTTGGTGACCATTTTAAAGACATCTGGACATTTTGTGGACTCTTTGTGGATTCTTATTAAACGAATTTCCGTGTTTCCGCCATTGCATGATGCACAGCGTCAACACCCTGTATTATAAATATTTTATTCATACAGCTCTATACTCCGTTGGTGATCAATATTCTATTGTTGACACAGATAAAGAAAGTTTACATATGCATTGTGATATACACGTGCACGATCGAATATTCTATACAAGCAGCTGGAATGGGCTAAATGTGTTCTTTTATATAATTGTAATTCTCAAAATTAAATATATCCCAATTTTAACTTATCGTTCCGCTAAAAATGCAGTAAAAATGTATCCAGAGCAAACAGCAATGGCCTCTAATTAGTGTATTTAATTTCAAGTTAGTGTATTTAAAACAAAACCTGTGTTTTACCTGAAAACAAATCGAATTTCCTTGTAATAGCAACACCATATGGGATACTAGAGCATGCGCAAGTCGTAATAATGTATAGAATAGAACTTGTTGGTATCTCATATGATAGTCGTACTATGCTTAGCCTGAGTCGCTCGACCTATCTCGAACAAAATCGCCATGCGTAGCTATTGAAAAACGAGAGGATTCGCCGTACTAATATGACTCCAAATTTTGATGTGAAGATCCACTCGCCAGTTATCTGATTACTAGAAATTAAACCAAATACATGGCCAATGGATCTTCCATCTGAGACGGGGAAAGACTCAAACAGAAACAAACGGAGAGCAAAATATAACTTCACAAATAAACTTTAATTACTCATCAACCAAATGGTCACAACATAATATAGACGAGTAAATTATTCTTAGCTCCATTCCCGGCTGTGGCTGGCTGAAAACTACCACGAATAATAGGCCGGGGTAATTGAGGAGATGGAGCCGCGGAGCGATATATATTTAAATTAGGTATGGAAAGCAAATAGCGTCATAACACACGCCCTGCTTTTCTTGAATTGGCGCCTGACAATTCTAATTTAATAATATAACTTTTTAAAATAGCAATTTGAATTGATTCAACATATGATTTAAAAATAATTATATCTCTTTAACATAAACTTTAACATCAGACATAACATTCCTCAAGTAACTGCATGACTAATAATTAACTGCATCTTTTTAATCTGAAACATTTAACTCCAAAAACACGATTGGATGGGGAGAAAATTATTTTTAAAAACAACATCTTTTAAAACTCTGAAGCTCGTACAGCAGAGAAGGAAAAAGGGGGAAAGGGGATGACAAACTAACACAATTCTGAAAGACATCGACCAAGACCTTGCACAATCCCCAAACTGGGCCTTTACAATGTCAAGTTCCATGTGTTTCAGAAAGTGCGAATATCTTACTCTACACCTTAAACTACACCTTAAAATTAACCCTAGAGTTCATAATCTTGAATCGCTGAATCCCTGGCCAGTAGATCCACCGCTGTCGACTTGAACCCATTTGCTGCACTGTACTTGACGCTGATCTTGACGTTGAACTTGACACTTGCGTGATGAACTCGACACTCAATTTGTCGGTGTGATTCAGATCATGTTTTCCATAAAATTTTAAACATGACGTAATAAGAATTGCTTTTTGCAATTGGACGATAACTGATGACGGATGTCAAAATAAATAACAGAAGAATTGATTTCTTCATATAATTGCAGTTTTCAATGCACCAACATTATAAAATAAGACGCAGTTCCTCCCGTAGACACAGTACTTGACGAACACGACGAAACAATTCCACACGACGAAATTGCATTTAGACATTCAGATCTGAAGACAAATAGCTGGATAATACTTGATTCAGAATATAACGGGCTTACATGAAAATCGTATGCAAAGTTCCTAGGAAAAGGTTTTATAAAGTTGCGCACCATACTTTGCATAGAATGATGTCATGTATCAGGTCACAGTTAATTAACCCGTATAATATTTCTTTATTTCTGAATCAAATCTTATTCTGGAATCACACAAATATTGTACTGACGAAAATTCGCAATCATTTCAGAATCACACATATTGCATACCAACTGGAATAAAATTCTTATGTGTCAAGTTCAAATCCAAATGCACCTATAATATTGTTCAGATGATTGACCACGAAAATGACCGAAGAACTCCATAATCCATTCAGCACGACTCGAATTCTCTGAAATATAAACTCAAGCAAAATACACAGTATAAGTATAACACATACATACTATCTAATTTAGCATATTTCTTAATTCCATAATCATAAGAATACCGTATACCATATACGATATAACATGATTTATACAGTATAGCATCATAACATAACACACGCTGCCTTTCTTAAATTCTTCACAAATTTTGAAAAATTAACACAGCCAAAATTCTACAAACACGCAATTTCAATTCAAAAATTCATAATTGAAATTACAATCTGCTTTATTCTTCAAATAATTTGAAAAATGAATACATCCAAAATTCCATAAACACAGTTTTCAAAAATTCATAAATTACAATCTGCTATATGCGCAACATTAGTATTACAAAATTTAATTGCAACACATTCATTTGCTTTTGCCAGATATCTTCACAGGATTACTTTTCAAAAAGTCCAAAGCAGCTGGGTTTAGATTATCAGCAGGCTCCCAAGTATTTCTGGAACTTGGGAAATCACGCCACTTGATAAGATACTGAAGCTTGTTGTCCCTGTACCTACCACGTAAAATCTTCTCTACTTCATACTCACTACTTGTGGTAACAGGAGTCAAAGGTAGACCCGGTATAAAAGATGTGCGCTTATCCAATTCCTGGGATGCCATAAGTGGGGCAAACGAGTCATCTGGACAATCAGCATCTACAACATCTTCTAGAGGATCCCTTTGCACAAAATCTTTGGGCATGACATGATTTTCTGGTCTGGCATATCGATCATAGGCAAACTTCATTCGATTAACATGCACTGGGGCTGACATCAACTTATTGTTTGTCAGATTTCGAACACGGAAATTCACGGGCCCCGTTTGCTCTACGAGTAAGTATGGTCCTGACCAAAATTTCATGAGCTTCTTGGACAAGCCTGGTTGAGTGGCTGGAATATATAACCAAATTGTATCACCCACCTGAAACTGTACATCACTTGCATGTTCATCATAACGGTATTTCATGCTAGCTTGATTAAGTTCAAGATGTTGCTTAGATATTGCACGGAACACTTCTAATTGAGATACCAAATGATGGATATGTTCTCTCACTGTCTTCTCTGGGTATTCACTCTTAGCCATCAATGTCACATCCAGGGTAGTCTTGCTTCCCTGCCATATAATAAAAAGAAAGGGCTAAATCCTACAGAATTGTCTGCTGGTGTAGACCTATATGCAAATTGAATGGCTGGAATATACTCATCCCAGTTTGTCTGATACTCATTAGCATAGTGTGACAAGGTATCTAAGATAACAGAGTTAACTACTTGTATTCAACTTTGATGTACGCATAATCCTACACACTTCAAGCACCAGTTTACTGAGAAAATTTGTACCTCGATCACTAAGGAAATATTGCGGACAACCATGTTGACATATAATATGATCAAAGAATGCTCTAGCTACAGTGGCTGCATCAATAGTCTTAATTGGAACTAAGATAGGCCATCTGGTACAGTGATCTGTAAAACACAATACATACCGATTACCATTGGTTGTAATAGGTAGAGGACCCAAGATATCCACACTTACACGTTCAAATGCACTGGGGACCTTCATGGTCATCATGGGAGCTCTAACTTTGTGTCTATGTGTTTTGCTCTGAGCACAAGATATACACGATCTTACCCAATTGTCAACATCTCTATACATACGTTTCCAGAAATATCTTGGCGGATTTTGTGATATGTTCTCTGAAAACCAAAATGAGCTGCTAAAACATTATCATGACAGTTGTTAAGTATGATATCAATCATGGTTACAGGTACATAAAATTGCACAGTATTTCTTTCTGGTATGTGACGTTTGGCGGGTGTGTGCCATATATGATACAAAATACCTTCATGGACATAGTATTGATCTGACTGCAATAAAATATCACGTGCTTGTCTTTGATTATCAGGCAATATGTCTTCATCCAACAATCTTATCATGGGACCAGCAAAAGGATCAGCTAATTGAGCATCTTTGAAATGGTCCACATTAACATCAGTTGGTAAAGAAGGAACTTTTGAATATCTACATACTTTTTGTCTCCATCCAGTCGTCTATTCCTCTGAAATCTCAGATTTCGAACAGTATTCACTTCTGGATCTGGCTTTGTCTCTGACGTAGGAGAGTCATTGATGACGTCATCAGTCATTGTCTCCAAGCCACATTCTGTCCAGTTTGAATCTGTTGCTGAGGAAGTAGGGGAGTCAACATGATATGAGTTACATGAATTACAAGATTCTGACACTTGAGTTGGTATTCTACTTAGTGCATCTGCATTACCATTCTTACATCCTCTTTTATGGACTACTTCATAAGTATATGATTGTAACTTCAGTACCCATCTTGCGAGGCGACCTGTTGTACGCTTTTGACCAAACAACCATTTCAATGCACAGTGATCAGTCTGAATTATGAACTTTACAGTATGTTGAAGGTATGGGGAATATTTCTTAATCCCTTCAACTACAGCCAAAGCTTCAAGTTCAGTAGTTGTATACGTCTTTTCGGAATCATGCAAAGCTCTACCTCCATAACAAATTACCTTCTCTTCACCATCTTGTACCTGTGCTAAAATGAAACCAAGACCTCTTATACTGGCGTCTGTTTGCAACATAAATTGAGTACCATCAAAACGAGGGTAGGCAAGAATTGGAGGTTCTACTAGCTTTTGTTTCAGGATTTCAAACGCCTCTGCACACTCTTTTGACCAAATAAATTGAACATCTTTCCGAGTGAGATATGTTAAAGGTGCGGCTATTTTACTGTAATCTCTAATGTACTTCCTGTAATAGCCTACAAAACCTAGAAATGATCTTACTTCCGATACCTTCGTTGGAACTGGATACTCTTGGACTACTTTGGTTTTCTCTGGATCAGTAGCTATCCCATCTTTACTTACAATGTGTCCTAAATAACGTACCTGTTCTTGAGCAAAAGTACACTTTTTAGGTTTGAGCTTCAAATTGGCTTCTCTCAACCTCTGAAATACTTGTCTCAAATGATCTACATGTTCATTAAAAGAATTGGAAAACACTATTACATCATCAAGATATATTAATACAAATTTCCAATTTAAACCTCTGAACACTTCTTGCATAACTCTTTGAAACGTGGCTGGAGAATCTGTACACCCCATTGGCATTACATTAAGGGCGTACTACACCCATATATTGGTTTGATTGGTCTAAAAAAATATTTTTTCATTTATAGCGAGGCGATATATGCACAAATAATGTGAAATAAAAAAAATTTAAAAAATAAATAAAAAGGTGTTTTTAAACCATTGTATAGTAAGTCATTTTAGCCCTATATATTTTTTGTTTACCGTATCCTGGTAACTCAGATGCGTGTTTCATAACAAACCATAATTTATTCTTTTCAACATGTTCAAGTAGGGTACATGAATAGAATACATTAAATCCTTTGTTATACTCTCTATAGAAAATCTAGTGGTGCTTGCAAAATATATAACACTGAATAAATTAAATAAACACTTACACAATAGATGCATAGTCATTAGTCAATTTGATATTGATGTTGTTATTGATGTGTTGTTAGGAGAAGAAAAGGCTATTAGGTCACCGTATGTCAGGTTATAGGTCAATTGGTTCAGGTCAAATTTAAGCATCAATTTTGAATACACATGTGAGAGTCTGTGATACAAAATGTATCATAATGAGGAATAATTTTGATATTCTGTCTTTAACTGGATATATATCGAGAAGTGCAAGGTGGATATACTAATATACCTTGGGATGTAAATGGTGAGTACAATTTAGAATGCCTAGTTGAGATGGATTTCACAAATAAATATAAAATAGTTACCAAAATCACAAAAGCTAAGCTTACGGAAAACTACCCAATATGGTGGTATAGGTGACAAGAAATACAATTTTTTTCAACATTGCTGGAGTATGGTTGTGGTAACCTGTTACCTATGGCTTAATTAAGTTTCAGTGAAATAATGTCGCAAGTTAAAAATACAAAATATAGCTCAACATTGAAAATAGAAGCATTTTAACCAGTTCCTTTTTTGATAGTTGTGGAGCACCAAGTTCATGAAGTCATAAAAGAAATCAGGAACCACTTATTCCCATTTTACATATCAACTTTATTTCCTAACGTGTTAGCAACACATATCCAAAATTTTAACGAAATCCGTTGATATTAAGCTTTCCAAAATGAAGTGAATTTAAATCATCAGTGATGTACCACCTTTTGGCTTCTACTTTTAAAAGCATGTAAGCTACGTTGATACCGATGCCACCAATAAAACGAGAAGATTTGCCCTTCATTTTGCATACCACTTTGTCCAATTTTTTTTTGTAATTTCTTCACAAAATGCAAAAAAATGCAAAAAAAAATCAATGGGTGTAGTACCCCCTTAAACTCATACAAACCATCTTGTGTAATGAAAGCACTCTTTTGTTTTGAGCTTTCTTCAAGTCCAATTTGGTAATAACCTGACGCTAAATCTAGTGTGGAAAAATAATTTGGTGTTCCTGCGCCTAAGCTATCTAATGCATCATCTATGTGAGGTAGAGGAAAATTATTCTTTTCCACAATTTGGTTACATAATCTCTCATATCACAACAGAATCTTAGTGTACCATCAGGTTTAGGAATCATTACAACAGGAAAACTCCAACTACTGGTGGATTCTCTGATTAAACCATCTTCTAACATCTGATTGACTTGTTTACGTATTTCAGCTTGCACATGAGGAGGACGACATTTGATTGGCGGATGATTACCAGTTCATGCTCAATTTTCGTATATCTTCCTCTAGGACTATCTTTGGTTTGAAAAACGTCTACATACTCAGATATAAGATCAGATAACATATCAGAATCAGTTTCAGTTAAATGAGAATCATTGAAATTGACCTGAGAAAGAACTTCACGTACCTTAGGATCTGGCGAATTCTGTGCCTTTACATTAGCCCTAGAACTCTGGCCATAGTATCCGTTTTTACTTCCACTAGGGCCAGAGGCACTTACATTGAAAAAATTGTTGGAGATGCTTGAACCATGGAGGTATATAAATAAATGGAGGATGATCCAGCCAAGCCTCTTTTGTACTACGTTGGTTATGACCAATTATTATTGAATAGGCAATTTCAGGTTTATATTGATTATGCTAAGCTGATTACATTGTGAAGTCTGTTTCACTGGCCATTGATTTCAATGGGGTAAAATGAAGTTTATACTTATTGGAAATTAAGTGCTCATGTTTCATAAAAGTTTGATATCAAAATCTCATTTTCGCCAAAAATTGAGTGCTTAAATTGCATCAAGAAATCAAAAATTAAGAAAAAAAGAAACACCTTATCTGTTGTCATCTTGTGACTCCTACATTTTGGTCATGAAAAATTGAATTAGGCCTATGACTTTTTTTTTCCAAAAAGTTATGACCCCCCGTATATTTTGGAACCCTCCTCCAAAGAAAATGATAGCCTCCTAATAATATTAATAATCATTTAGGCCTAAATACTGCTAATTATTTATTATACAATGAGAAGTTTAATGATGATGATTTAGGCGGCCTATACGATTTCATGACAATACAGAATTAAAAAAACAATAACATGACATATCCGTCATGGCACTCAATCAATTTGACCCGAAGCTTCAACCAAAATCACGATTATCATACACTAAACTATGAGAAACTGTTTAAACAAAGTATATAGGGCCTATACATTCCATATATCAATTTCTCTCTAGAAAAGATTGTCTGATCATCACTTTTGCTTGAATTCCGAAGTACTTCCGGTAAATTTTTCTCGCTCGTAACTCAAATGGCCCAAATTGGCCCAACATAATTGTTTCACAATCGGAAGGTAAAAACGTTTTACTTTCATTTGCACTATATTTGAACTCCCTCAGACCCCCTTAAAAGCTTGATATATGAACATGAAAACTAAGTATATTTGTCAAGTTACGGCACAACTAGTCTAGAAAACAGTTTCATAACTTGAGAACAGAACATCCGAATTTCTTCGGGTTTTCGCACGATCATACATTGAAACTATAAGCTATCAAAACTGGTGACTTTGAACTAGCTGATTGACTAGCTGACGTCATTATACAGTCTCTTTTACAAGGCTTCCGGTACGGGTCATTGTAGGGTCAATTCCTATGAGGAAATTTTGGGAGTGATAATCAATGAACCATGGTAGAGGCTCATAACCATCGTGGATATCAATAGCTTGGCTGAAGTGGCTGGTCAATTCAAGTTTGGTGACTCATTGAATAGAGGTAACGGGATAATCTCCACTTAGGAGATTAGAATTCTGGCGATCATTCTCCATTTATTTATATACCTCCATGCTTGAACGATCCAGTACAAAAAATCAATGCTTGATCGAACCAATACAAATGTGTGTCAGGTCACTTATTAACATGATAAAACCCACTTGAGAACACACAATCGCCAGTCATTTCTAAAGATGCATTTATACTCAATCGCTTTTGCAGAAATCTGAATCTCACGCATGATCAGTGTACTAAATCGCCGTCGTATTTGCCTGCTGAGCATGCGCATGAATCGCTGTTTTTCAAAAGCGACACGTAGGCCTATATTGACACCCTCTGTCGGTCAACGTTCTCTAGAATTGCACACATAACTTGTGCAGTTAACGACAAGGATTCAGTCTGATGATGAGCAACCCATGGGTATAAACACAGCTTTACACAATGACTAATTTACATAGGCACAAAAGACCGTGTTCATGTACCGTTACTCAGCCAAACATGGCAGAGTAGGTCCCGGATGACGGTACATGTTCCTATCTCCTCAACGTTATACCTTTCCAACAAGGAAAGAGATACGAAAAGCGAACGTCTACTTTACATGGACTGATGCTACAGGTACTTCATCTACTACAGAGTCATCTATATCGGTAAAATGAATGATTTCACTGTTATTTACAAGTGTAAATGTACCACGTTTTGTTCTAGGATACAACACAATTGGTTCATTGCTAGTGTTTAACACAAGTAATTGAGTACTACAACTAGATTTGTTAGCAATAGGTTGAACACTTGATACTGTATTGGCAATCAATACTCCTAAAGCAGTGACCAGAGAGTTGATATTCTTGAGAGGGCACTCTATTCACGTGGTTTCTTTTCCAACGCTAAAAGATCACGAATTTTGGTGGTTTGCAAATAAAAAGTGTCCGCACTATCGATTGATTACGTAACTGTTATGAATAATTTATTAGGTTTTTCAATGCAATCGCCTCGACCCATTAATACATATTATCTGTATTATCAAAGTACTTGGAATAGCAATCCGGTGAGTTCACTGAACTACGCCCTAATACTGATGGCGTTTTAATGGCGTTTAATGGCGCTAATCCTCTCCATACACAGATGAACAAATACAATAGATGAAGGTCAACACGTATGACCTCCTATGTGACATGTTATATGTGATGTACAAAAACCTGAATATCATAAAGATCAGTATTCGTTTGTGCATATGAACTGCACATTTACGTTGCTAGATATTACTCATTATATATAATGACAAATATTGGTATTATGACAATACGGTATATACATTGTATATAAAACGACTAATAGATCCTACTATCATGGCGTCAGGTCAATGTTCATCATACCCCGTATGTTTCTTAAAATTCATTCATATTTGAGACAAATTGCTGTGCCAATTTTATTGGTGCACAAGTAGATCCGTGTTTTTATTAATTTTCATTTCCTTTTAATGAAAGGATTAAGGTTTTCCACTGCACGGTGGCCACAAGGGTGATACTAATTTTAATGCTATATTTTCAAAACGAATACGTGCTCCCGGTTGGCTCTATAGCGATTTCACAGAAAAGGTATTTCTAGTGCAATGCAGCGTCGGACTCTAGCTGAGAGCGTAGCCTAAGTCATTCCGGACTCCAAAAAGGGCTCTCCATACACAAATGAACAAACACAAAGGAGGGTAGTCTCCTCCGTGACCGGCTTGATTTCGATGGAGCGGAACCAAATTGGCTGCGGAGGAGACGGGTCATTTTTCCATGCAAATTTTTCAGTGTCAGCCGCCTGCAGTGACTCTCCGTCCTCCCTGACATAATCCTATTGTGCCTTTTGGAAGATTATTCGATAACCTCGCACGCACCACTGATTGTGAATGAGGCGGAATTTCTTGCCTTTCAATTACACGTAAATTACTCCTCTTAAACAATCGCAATTTTTGTGTGTTAAAATCTAATCTGGCCTTATGCTGTTTTAGAAATCTCTTTCCCAACATGATTTCCTGACTAAGATTTCGAGCAATATACATTGGCACGAGAAATTTTGCACCTTCAATAAACAACGGAACAACAACAAAACCACTGATTTGCAACACAGATTTGTTTGCGGTACGGGCTTTTGTTAATCGCGGTTTTGACACTGCAATTTGGTGTGACAATTCCAAAGAATGCCAGTACTCATGATCGATTAGATTCATTGTGCAACCAGTGTCAATTAAACAGTCAATGTTTTGGCTACCAATAGTGACAGAAATATAAACTTCTTCATCAAAATCTGTTTCAACGTTATCACTATCGCATTCAGACGCGGCAAAATTTGAATCAAATTTTCCATTGCGCGGAACTTGGGCTGAATTACACGGACAATTACTGCTCTTTTGACGCGTTTGGTCAGTCACACTGTTTACATTACAACTATTTGAAACAAATTTCTGTACAGTTTGTGCATGTATTACCTGTTCATCAGTTGGATAACAACAGTTACTACGACCCCAATTATACACATCTTCCTTTTCAGGACACTGTCTGTAGCTATGACCTAGTGTATTACATCTGTAACATTTCATATTACGGTCATTAACCTCTCTACACGTATACGGACTCTGATCAATACAGCTATTACTGTTTACAGGTGCATGACATCGATCATTTACATTTTGTTCAATAGATTCAATGTACCTCTCATTGGACAATATCCTTTCATTGACTTCGCCAAAACAATTGTGTGTACGTCCTACGTGTTCGTGTACTACTTTCACTGTATTCACTATTGCCCTAGTACTTGTATCCACTAATTTCACTATTTCATGACTGAGTCGGAGAAAATCATTATATTCCGTACTATGGATTACCTTCTCTGGCTGCTCTGAGTCAGCAATTGGTATGCCTCGGTGCATGCCTAGGGCAACTTGTATGCCTATAGGAGCCATAATCACATTTACTTTTACATTAATATACACTGTATCAATACAAGAATATCACGCTGCAATATTATTCACAAAATGGCCGAAAACAGAAAACACGCAACAAAATTCTTCGCGCCACAATTCAACTTTGGCGGAAATCACTAGAAGCGTATTTCACTTAATCTATCAAAAATATCACATAATATATATACAATGAATCAATCCAAAATTGCTAAAAATAATAATACCAAATTAACTTACCTGGGGGTTGGTTTTTCCCACCAGGGGTAGCTCACAGCCAGTCACAGCTTGCTTGGTACCGGAAAAGACCGGATTCTGCACCATTTAATATGACTCCAAATTTTGATGTGAAGATCCACTCGCCAGTTAACTGATTACTAGAAATTAAACCAAATACATGGCCAATGGATCTTCCATCTGAGACGGGGAAAGACTCAAACAGAAACAAACGGAGAGCAAAATATAACTTCACAAATAAACTTTAATTACTCATCAACCAAATGGTCACAACATAATATAGACGAGTAAATTATTCTTAGCTCCATTCCCGGCTGTGGCTGGCTGAAAACTACCACGAATAATAGGCCGGGGTAATTGAGGAGATGGAGCCGCGGAGCGATATATATTTAAATTAGCTATGGAAAGCAAATAGCGTCATAACAGTACTATCACGGCAATTTTTGACACGAAGATATAGGGATGATGACGCTGTGTGATGTCACGGTAGGTGAACTCCCTCCAATTAATTAGCCCGGTCATAATTCTATCATGTAAATTGCCATCTAGTACACAATATGAAATTAAGACCACCAGAGGCCATGGTTCCCGCTTTCAATATCCGCGGTGTAGTTCGACAGCCTACTTAAACTCATATTTTCCACGCACCATCCGTGACTGGAACAGCCTGTCAACCGACCCAGCTGCATCCTGTTCCCTCAACGCCTTCAAGACTGCGTTGAGGGCCTGCTGGCAGTAATCATCTTGCTACCAGTTTTTCTCGCACCTGTTTATTTTGCGCACAATTTGTTTTGTTTATGTCATGCTTGTACCACGCATGACCACCCTCGCAGTGCGTTTGATACTCATCCATATGAGGACTGCACAACCATGGAAGAAGAAGAAGAAGAGGATATTGAATGACCCGATTGAATGAATGTTAAAACTGACAGTTTTTCGATTTTTTTTTCAGCGACGTTGCAATACCTTTGTGTAACGTATGTACTTTAGCTCCACGTGAAGTTTATTTTCTACTTTACCATTCTTGCAGGCAAAGATAATCGTCAACCGTACGATGATCTTGAAGATAGTGCTTTAGGATATACATCAAATACAATATGTAGGATTTCTTCTTTATGGAGTTTCCAAAGCCTTTTTGTACGGTTTATTGTTTGGCATTTTGCCGGTAATGTAAGTATCACGGCTGTTTGGACATTATTTTGTTTTTGCAATTGGTTGATTCTAACACTATTGGTTCCTCTTTATTGTTCATACCTTTTTCTTTCCCCTTTTCCGCAGATTCCCACTTCGATATTACGGAACATTGGCGGGTGTTATTGGTATAGTTGGAGCTACTGTCAATTTCTTACAATATCCTTTGTATCGCATGACGCAGAAGTATTTCAATAATGACTTTCTCATGGTACGTATACAAACTTCAATATCAGCATTACAGTATTGCTTCATATGCCTGTTCACGTATGTCAGGATTGGACTGAAATTCCCAACCGACGCTAAGCAAAGCCACGCAGCAATAATGTGCAGTTTATATTAAATTAAATCAATATTCAATTATACAGGTATGAGAATTTTCAGTTAAAACCTGAATTTAGGTTTCTTTGTTGCCCAGATTTACGCAATTCTATTTAATTTAGTCCGTTTTAGATCTTTTTGACCATTTTTACGCTACTCGGGTTTTTAACCATGTTCAGATTTTGTTTGTTTGTTTTGTTGTTGTTGTTTTTTATTTTTAGAATAGTTCATTCTCATACCTTATTAAATGACTAAGCTTTGGGGTTTTAGCTACTGTAGCTAAGGGGTTAACTACTAATATCATATCTGTGGGCCAACATTCTGAAAAAAATTAGCAATTTTAATGAATATCAATTGTACTAAAATTGATTAAAACATACGTTTATGTCAATGGAAAAGACATTGGTCTACAAATATTTAAGATTATTAGCACATTTTCAATGGATAGACAAAGTGCAACCAATAAGGTAAGTCTTGTGGGATCTTGTGAGACTGGAGTATAAGAAGGCATAACTACTGGTCCTATTACCATGTACCATGTGTACTGTATGTACTGGGTCACGTTTTATGGATTTCCCAAATACTTTTATTACGGCATCTGTTATTGGTCAGTTAAGGAGGCTGGTTTACAATCTTATTTTGACCATCTCCAGGAGTACAATGCCCTACTGATCTATTGAACTGGGTTAAGGTTTTATGGCTCCCCCAAATGTCCAAATCTTGTGGTGCAAATATGCAAATAGTTTATTTACACTGTCATTCTGTATCAGCTAGTATACTGCTGCAAATAAACCAGCACGGTTTGAGAATTTCATCACCATGTCTACTCAGAGACGCATCTGTACACATATTGACAGTGTTTTGTCTAATACACCATCTGGGTGTAATTGCAATAATTAAATCAATGCAATTTGTTCTCATACGCAGTAAACTGCGAAACATATATAAATGTTATATCCTATATCATGCACAGAAAATATGACCTTGCAAACTAGATCATCGTGACCTGCTCTGCCGGTTGACTGACTCTTATTAACTCCTGGCTCAGCCTTGTAAGGGACGCACCATTAGATATCAAGGGGGGCTTGAGTAGTCGGGGGTCGTGACAAAATAATAAATTAGCACCTCGATGAAGCAAGTTAACCTCAATTTGTTTTTACTCAAGTAGATCCATGTCTTCGTTGAATAAGTTCATCAGGTTTGTTGATTAAATAAACGAAAGGACATTTTAGCGTGACAAAACCAAGTGAATTTTTATTCACTACAATATTTTGTCCTTCACATCGGAGGACTTCATCAGGTATGACTGATATGGTCATCTGATCCACTTTCCCGGGAGATGGGTTTCCGGTATTGTTTAGACTCATTTGCAGTCTTTAAAAGCGGATCATATACGTGGCTGAGGAAATATGTGCCCTCCTCTCTGTTTAAGGTCTTGCTCCCCCTTCTTCTTATCTCCATGGCTTCTCGAACTTCTCTCGACTTCTTGTTGTGCGCCCGCCCAAGAATCTGTGAATCATCCCAATTAATTACGTGGTTGGCCCGGGCAACATGATCAGAAATTGCTGAATTGTCTGTTCTTTTTCTGATAACTTGCGTTCAGAGCGAGTGTACTTTTTGTTGGTGGCCTTATTGACTTCAGCTTTGTGTTCTGACATCCTAGTTCCAACCATGCGAGAAGTTTCACCGACATAGGTCTGATCGCAGTTTTGGCATCCAATTTCATAGATGCAATTTGTCCTTGTGTTTGTCCTTTGGGTGCACTAAGAAACACTCAGAAACACCGGCCTTAGATAAATTAGGGCCAAAATGATGCCCACTAGGACGTTTTTTAATATTTAATTATTAAATTGAGGGGTATCAAACAACTTCCTGGACTCCCCTTGATACCTAATGGTGCGTCCCTAAAAATAAGCTATAGCATGAAATCCTTCAATCAGAAATGCCAATGCACATGTGCATAAGCCTAATATGCGCATAGATTTGATATCTAATTTGAGGACTAGCTGACTTGACTCGATAATAGACTCGATAATCTTAAATGACTCAATCATACAATATATACGACTCGATTTTCATACAAAATGTGTGAGGTGTGGTGTGTGTGAATTGGACACGTATTATACCTCATTCAATAATTACTGATTTATCCAAAGCTACGTCTATGTCTATGGCTCTACCGTGTAGATACTACATAACATTCATATTAGCAATATGTGAAATGTTATTTTTTGGTCATACTGCAGTTACTGTCCGTTTTCCTATACACAATACACAGTGCTCTTTCCCATTGACGTGTGACCTTTACAAATAGCCCTACGTTAACAGTATGGGGATATGACTAGTTAACGTCGCTGTGTGAAAATAACCGGCCAATATTAAAAGTACTCTTCTAAAGTTCTAGAAAATATAGTTTTTAACATGTCCTAAATTTTTAGCTAATTTAGATGTTTGGAAATATTCGTACTTTGGTGTTTTAGTTAATGTTATAGGTAATAGTACATTGCCTAGTTAACGTCGCTGTGTGAAAAATAACCGGCCAATATTAAAAGTACTCTTCTAAAATTCTAGACAATATAGTTTTGTAACATGTCCTAAATTTTTAGCAAATTTAGATGTTTGGAAATACTCGTACTTTGGTGTTTTAGGAAGGATGTGTAAACGACAGATAACACCAAAAATATGAAGAAATTATTTCTAAACCGTGTTAAGTCAAAAATCATTATGTTGCTCACTTTCAAGAATGCTGGTTTACAAAAAGCACGACATTGTCTGATTTCGTGAACAAAGCCACACATAACATTGTTTCCTTTCGTTTCCTTTATAATCGGTTACCCAACTGAAGCTATGAATACCAGCTTTATGCGATATCGCACATGAAAACAGTCACTTGTGCACAACCATAGAAGATCCGATTTAATCAGTTGAGCTGTTTCAATGAGTGTTATCTTGGTTTAATAGCTTTTAATGGGGTTAAGTCCTGCAAAGGTCGAGATGAATTCTACTGTAGACATGACTGCATCATGTGGTATATTCTTCGGATGGCCTTCTCTGGTATATGTTTTGAAAGAAGAAGGATATTATTCCGATTTATGCATTTTCAACCAAAGTTCTGAAATATTTGAATATATTGTGTGCGAAAAGCAAGATGCAAACTTGAACCTTGTGTTTACAATCGGTTCTGCCTTGTCGTTTCTATTTATGCTGCCAACTGGAATCGCATTTGATTGTTTTGGGACGAGATTCACCCGCATTGTATCACAGTAAGTATTGGTGCATGGCGCTGTGTGTTTGGGGCATTATTTTGCTACAGAAACCAATGTTTTTTGCCATCCATACACCTCAAATGATAAAATTAGAAGTTTCATTTTATATATGCCCCCTATGCTTCCCATGAGGGTTCGAAGGTCATAATGGGACAAAAACACAAAAATCATGTTGTTACATAAGTCAACTTGTTCCTCTCATTGCCAGGAATTAAAAAGTCAATTGTCATATTGTTCTACGGGTTCAGGGGTTATAACGTCAAATAGGTCCAAAATTTCATTCACAGATGTCAAATTAAAAATGGTCCAAATTCATAAAACTGGACTCAAACTAATCCCCTAAACATTATAAAATCTCAAACATATACTTAATTTATAATTTTGGTGCAATTTGTATTGTCATCCCCACCCCCTCGGAGTTAATCATATCACTGCAAATGCATCCAAAACCAAGCTTATGATTTTCTCCACCAAGAAAAACCCTTTCCCAGATATGACCCTCACTCTCAATATTCAGCTAATTGAGCGGGTATCCTCTGTCAAATTTCTCGGTATCCTGCTGACTGGTAAACTCTCTGGGAATCTCCGTGTTGACCTTATTTGCAAAAAGGCCTGCAAAATATTGGGCTTCATCCAATGGTCATTCCACGCATCTCCTATCAACACTCGCCGCACTTTATACCTTCCCTTGGTTCCTTCTATCCTCGAATACGGCTGTACTACCTGCCATCCCATCAACAAAACACTGACAAATCGGATTGAGTTCACACGGAGGTTTGCCTGCCATGTTATCCTTCAGCAATGAAACTATCACATAACGAGCTTCTCCGGCAGTCTAATCTACCAACCCTCTCTAACTCTAAGCGCCGTGACGTTGCCACTCTTTGCCATTTGTACAAAATCTTCCACAGTCTATGTTCATCTCCAAACATTTCTGACTCAATCTCCGACCTAAATTCCTGCGCTGTTGACCACTTTGATCCCCATTACTCTCGACTCTAGAAATGACAGCTGTCCTCAATTCTACATGCTCCCTAAAATTCATAAGAAAGAGAACCTTGGATATCCCATCGTAAGCGGATGTGCTTGCCCTACTACCCAGATATATCGCTTTGTGGACTTTCACCTCCGTCGTCTGGTTGAATCGTTACCTTCATATATCTAAAATAGCACCGGTTTCATCAACCACATCGCAACCCTCAATGATAACGACCTCTTCTCAGATAATACTCGTCTTGTCCCCTCTGACGTCATGCGTCACAGCTTTAACCACAAAGAGAGTTTAGCGGCCTGCAAGGTTTTCCTTGACAAACGCGCTCTCCACGGCCAATCTCTTCATGGGAGTCCTTGAATCTTCTATTCTGGACTCTACTGCTGTTAGGCCTCTAGAATGGTCATGGACATCCACCTTCTTTGAGTCAATGACTGTGATTCTCTGGAGAATTTCAAGATATTCCTTAATGGCTTTCATCCTACCATTAAATTCACTTTTGAAACCACATTATGGAAACATACGGTTCTTCAAAGAACCTTCATGATAAGGGTTCTGTGCAATAAGGTTCTTTGGAGCATAGTGACACGTACTCTAGAATTTATTCTTAAAAGTACAGTCTTAAAGGTAAACGGGCAGAATATTCTATGTATTTCCTTGAAAATATAAAATCTGTGGTGTTAAATAGCGTTTGCCGTGCGTTTCAGTACAATGTAAAACGTGCACTAGGAAACCCTTTTCAAATAAAATAGGGGTTCCTTGTGGAACCCTAAAGCTGTGAAGAACTTTATTTTTCACTGCGAGAACCCCATTGAGACTTCTAGCGAACCTTTGAAGGTTCTTCAAGCGCATAATGGTTCGTGAACGAACCTTATATCAATTTGAAGACCCCTTGAAAAACCCTTTTTTTCTAAGAGTGTATATACTATTAAACAATATAATATATTGTTTCGATACTCTTCCCAGAAGTAGGCTTTAGTGCTAGCGCCAGTAAAAATGAGGCATTTATACATGAACTTCATACCTAAATACCATCTAAATCACTACAAAACGTCATTTCGCAATATGGTTTTTTACGTCATGGTCTATAAAATAATTTCTGACTATCATCTCCATTCAGTTTTATTTACGTCACCGGTCTTCTGCTGATGCTGATTTCAAGCCCAGCGACACCATACTTATTGTTTCCAGGGATGGCGTGTATGGCAAGCCAAGAGGTCCAGAAGCGTGGAACTGCTACGCGTAGCTTCTTTCTCGTTACGTGCAGCTTATTAACCAATCAGATTCGCGGTTTTAAACACGTGGAGCTGATGTAAACATCCTCTCTCACAAATATTACGTTGTTAATTTTTGTAAATGAAAATATCTGAAGTATATCAGCAAAAATTGGTATAGGTGCTATTAAAGTAATATCTGAACAGAATGATGATTGTTCTATATTTAGGGGCTATCATTTTCTTCGGAAGGGATCCCAAATATAGGGGGTCATACTTTTTTGGAAAGAAAAATAAGGGGCAGGGGGTCATAAATTGATAATGACAAAATGTAGGGAGTCATAAGATGACTACAGATAGTGTGTTTATTGTATTCAAAAAGACTGATTTCAATACAATTTTAGCCTGTCTAGGGGTAAGGTGTATCGGTGGTGGGAGTCGGGGGTCATAACATTTTTGATGCCGAAATAGTGAGGGCCGCAATTTTATTCACGCCGACTTTTTGTAAATTTAGGAACCCCCCCCTCGTTCCGAAAAAAATGATGACCCATTTTACTCTCTCCATATTTACACAGTGGCATGTGATATCGCTTTCCCTGCAATATCTTTACACAGCGCTTTACATCAGTAGTAGTTGTTGTTTGACCTTCATATCCCCTGCACCGCTAATACAGCCCGAGTATAAAGTTACTTGCTATTAAACACGGACCTACACGGTGTAAACTTGGAAACACTAAATGAATATGATTTGTGTCATTTTAGCCAGGCATTTTTAAGAACATGTTCTCTTGACACGTGCTGTGATTTGGCCTCCTCGCTCGTTATCTATGCTAATTCCGTAAATTAATTACAAGATAATAATTGTGAAAGAGGATACCTAGCACTATACTACGCGCAGCTAACGACCCAACCACGTGATTAAATTTGACTATTTTGATTGGTCAAACAGCTGCTCGTAACGAGAAAGAAGCTACGCGTAGCAGTTCCACGCTTTTGGACCCCTTGGCTTGCCATAGGCGTGTATCGTAGTCGGAGGTACTACTCTTATACAGGTATATTATTGTCTATATCCATATCAAAAGGATACACTTGTCGGCTGCTACATGTGGAGGTCACTGCAAGTCGCATGGTGAATACAAAGAACATTCCTAAATTATGTGAATTGGGGATGATTTGAAGTTAATGAGTCTGGTATTTATAGCTATTATTCAAAAGAGAAACATGTAGCAGCTGACTTGTGGTCATTCTGATTATATTAAAATTGATGACACAATGTAAAGCCAAACTTTTTCTTCTTTTTGTTTGCTTTGTAAATTACTCTAGTTATCGTGGTGTGAAAGTTATTGGCATCACAGTGTTATCAAAAATCAAAGTGTTGTGAGACAATTATGACAAGTTTGATATCTAGTTCATTTTTATTCTTAAAGCTCAATTTCAGGGGCGTATTGGGACTACCGAGCCAGGGTGCAAAAATTACCAAAAATGTTCCGCTGACAGGCCCGACTAGAATTGTTTTAACAATAAAAATTGTTCAAGTTACTCCATTTTGTCCGCTATGGCGCTCCGAGCGCTCGAGAATCTAAAAAGTGGGGAGGGACTACAATTTTTACTAAATTGTACCTCTTTTTCGTTAGAAAGTTGTTTTAACAATATTGGTAATTCAACGTCCAATACCACTAGCAACAAAAATTACAAATTGAATGCTAAAATTGGCCAAAATTAGAACAATTGTGGCCATTGGAAGTTTTCGGCAATTTTGTTTCGGTATTTGGAGCATTTAAGCCAGAAGTAACTTACCCATCCCCCCCCCCCGTTCCCCGGTCGGTACGCATCTGCTCAATTTACCGGTTCTATTGGTAATAGAATGAGTTTCATGAATTTCATGGTTTATTCGGTTCTTAAAATCTTCATTTCTTAAAGCATTATGTAATTAAAAAGTGATATGACAGAAGAAAATAATACACTCACCGGTATTTGGTGTATGTTTAATCTGCAAGGTATTTATTTCAATATTTACAGACCGGTAATTTATTCGCGAAACACAGGTCTACAGTGGCAGCAGTTATTTCAGGATCTTTCGACGCATCATCTGTTGTGATGCTGTTTATTAAAGTAAGGGTATAAACAACTACAAATTTCTATATTATATGATTAGTGCAACCACTGTTAATACCTTATCTAAAATAAAATACAAATTATACGATGCAGCCGTAGTGGATTTTGAACCATACAGGTAGTGATAAAAGAAGCTGAGTTTCATAGCAAAAGATGCTACAGAGGATCTTTGCTTTCCATGAGTCAATCCGGAATCAATCTAAGTTATTTCATATACTTTTCACACTTATATCAAAAAATATGACAACATCGAAAATAATCCACAATTAATAGAAATGTAATTGTTTCGTGTGGTGTTTTTTTTTGTACTCAACAGTTTGCCTACGACGCTGGTGTTCCACTGCGAACATCCTTTACCGTTCTCATTTGTGGTACCGCTATTCCTTAGCAATTTGCAAAATTGCTAAGGTCTGTTTCTGTCAAGTTCTTTCTTTACCTAGCTGGGGGGTTTTCAACCCCCCCGAGCTAGGTACTGTTTTTCTATCCGATTCCTCTTCTTTCTTTCTTCTTTCTGGCAACAAACTTCAAAATGCTTCTCCTCCTACATGTTACACTCTACAATTACGTAACTTGCACATATGTATCGGCT
The DNA here is from genome assembly GCF_039555335.1 of Amphiura filiformis. Classification (NCBI taxonomy): domain Eukaryota; kingdom Metazoa; phylum Echinodermata; class Ophiuroidea; order Amphilepidida; family Amphiuridae; genus Amphiura; species Amphiura filiformis. The sequence goes on from NC_092628.1 coordinate 96,619,694, forward strand.
ATATCGAGTGCCCATAGTGTCTAAACAGAATTGGGGTCAAAGGTCATTAAAGGGGCATTTCTGGTATTTAACCAAATATCTTCAAAATGCTTTTTCTGCCACATTATATAGTACAATGATGTCATTTGCATATATGTATCGACTATACCACACGCCTATAACTTGCATACAGAATTGGGGTCAAAGGTCATTAAGGGGGTCAAATCTTAAAATTGCATTATCTGGACATCTGTAAGGGGTATGGGGCTTAAACTCATTGACAACAAATCTCATGACCAGGGGAACATTTTGCAGGGGTCGGGTCAAAGGTCACGCAGAGGTCAAATCTTAAAAATGCATTTTCTGGACATCTGTAAGGGGTATGGGGCTCAAACTCGGTGACAACAAACTTCTTGACCTGGGGACAATTTTGAAACATTTGCAGGGGTCAGGTCAAAGGTCATCTTAGGTCAAATCTTAGAATTTCATTATCTGGACATCTGTAAGAGGTACAAGGCTCAAACTCAGTGACGACAAATCTCGTGATCAGGGGAACATTTTGCAGGGGTCAGGTCAAAGGTCATGCAGAGGTCAAATCTTAGAAATGTATTTTCTGTACATCTGTAAGGGGTACGCGGCTCAAACTCGGTGAGGATTTCTTTTAGAATACCCCACCACTGTAGATTTTCAATGGGGGTCTTTTATGAACGACCCATACACATACACTGTGAATGTAAAAAATGGTAGGGTATTCTAAAAGATAGCCCTCGGTGACAACAAACTTGGTGACCAGGGAAATATTTTTGGAACATTTTGCAGGGGTGCAGGTCAAAGGTCATATAGGGTCAAATCTTAAAATTGCATTTTCTGGACATCTGTAAGGAGTACGGGACTCAAACTCGGTGACAACAAACCTCATAACCAAGGGAACATTTTTGGAATATTTTGCAGGTGTCAGATACTTCCACAACACCAACACGCCCAGCTAGGTTTGTGGTCTATGACCACCATTTGCCACTAGTTCTTTCTTTCTTTCTTTCTGTCAATCTTATAATGAGCCACCGTAGCCATATGCGTTGAGCCATGTTGACCATAGTTGGTCATTAGGACCATTGGGTGGGGGGACAAATGAAACATGATCAACTTCAGGTCAAAGGTCATCCACTTCCTGTCAATGGCCAAAAACGTGATTTCACTAAAAATGCTACTTCTTCCACAAATTATACAGCACGATGATGGCACTTGGGTACATGCATCAGCTATACCCAGTGTCTAAAACTTATTGTCCAGAATTGGGGTCAAAGGTCATGAAGGGGATACTCCCGGTATATGACCAAATACCCTAAAATGCTGCTGCTGTCGCAAATATATATGGTACAACAATGTTACTTGGTCATCAGGACCAATAGCTGGTGGCACAAATGTCACGTGACCAACTCACTTATTGCTTTTCTTATGAATGTTTTTTGTTTTGTTTTGTTTTTACTTTCTAAACTTACTAATAGTGGACCACTACACGAAGGTGTTTAGTTTCTTTCAGTTTAGTGTGATGTTTTTTTCACCACTTGGCGGTTTGATTCTAGATAGAAATAAAGGTAATTTACATGTACAAGGGAATATTAGGTGATATTGCTGTTTCCTTGAAAGCCCTAGTGTAAGTTATTTTGGAATAAATTTGGTTAATTCATTTTCAAACCTGATTTTTGGCATATTTGTAATGCACACATATCCCAACTTGGTTTCTGCAACATATCAGGAAAATCGTAGCGGGAGAATGATTCACAGATGTCAGTGGCGTACCGTGGCCGCTCCTACCCCGGGGGGCTGAAGAAAATTCAATTTTGCCGCCCCTTCCCCAACAGGCCGAAAAGGTTTCGGTGGTTTGAAAAAGTGAAGAGCAAAAAAAAAAAAAAAGAAGGATTTTAGGCGCTAGCGCCCTAAAAGCAACACATTTTGATGTATAGTACCATTTTTTCAATTTTTTTAATACTTTTTCAGATTTTTCCGCCCTTTTTTCTTTAATAATTCTTTTTTGCCGCCTCTTCGTTTTGGCCGCCCCTGTTTTGGCCGCCCCTTCGTTTTGGCCGGCCCCTGCTTTTACCCCGGGGGGCTCGCGCCCCCAAAGCTCCCTCCCAAAAAAAATACGCGCATGGATGTATCGGTGGAAGAATTCAACAGCCGTACAAGACAAAGGCCTTCAAGGTTTAGGCGACTGACAAAAAAGAAATATCATGTGGCTACCCCATCAGGTACCCGTGAATCATACCAAATGGTGTTTCTGTGTGTTCGTTACGTATTTAAATGTCATATGTCCTAGTAACCACGTGACCTTATTATTGCAATTGAAATTCTCGAGTCTCCCAACCTAGACTAAATCCTCCAGTCTCGAATATGTAAGACATCGGCCATGTTTGTCTTCCGTGCAACCTTCTTTAGTAACTTATTTCCTGATACGTTGACAAAACTAGAACAATTTGGTGACCATTTTAAAGACATCTGGACATTATGTGGACTTAAGATTCTTATTCTCTCTGCGTTTAAACGAATTTCCGTGTTTCCGCCATTGCATGATGTCACGATAGGTGAACTCCATCCAATTGATTAGCCCGGTCATAATTATATCATGCAAATTGCCATCTAGTACACAATATGAAATTAAGAGGATATTGAATGACCCGGTTGAATGAATATTAAAACTTTTTTTTTCAAAGACGTTGCAATACCTTTGTGTAACGTATGTACTTTAGCTCCACGTGAAGTTCATTTTCTACTTTACCATTCTTGCAGGCAAAGATAATCGTCAACCATAAGATGATCTTGAAGATAGTGCTTTAGGATTTGCAACAACTTCTGGATTATTTGTACTCATTGCGCTTGTTACCACTATACCTATACATCAAATACAATATGTAGGATTTCTTCTTTATGGAGTTTCCAAAGCCTTTTTGTACGGTATATTGTTTGGCATTTTGCCGGTGATGTAAGTATCACGGCTTTTTGGACATTATTTTTGCAATTGGTTGATTCAAACTACACTATTGGTTCCTCTTTATTGTTCATACCTTTTTCTTTCCCCTTTTCCGCAGATTCCCACTTCGATATTACGGAACATTGGCGGGTGTTATTGGTTTAATTGGAGCTACTGTCAATTTCTTACAATATCCTTTGTATCGCATGACGCAGAAGTATTTCAATAATGACTTTCTCATGGTACGTATACAAACTTCAATATCAGCATTACAGTATTGCTTCATATGCCTGTTCACGTATGTCAGGATTGGACTGAAATTCCCAACCGACGCTAAGCAAAGCCACGCAGCAATAATGTGAACAACAAAGAAACGGAATAATGTCACGCAACAAAAGAATTATAATAAATACTTCAAAAAAGTTCTCTTATACGCATGAAAAATAAATAAATATCACAATGGCAATAACGGTTAAATATATTATGACTAGTCAGATGAAACTAATTAATGAGTATACTCAATTTACTTAATCACTCGCGATAAAAAAAATATACCAAGTGCACTTGGAAAGGATACGTTTTAAACGTCGTTACACGACTAGAGTTCCATCACAACGTTGTCAGTTATACAGTGCGTTGAATCCATTCTCAATGATGCCACACACGTAGCCACGCCTAGTTCAACCAACTGTTAATTACATGGAATGCAGAATGTCGACGAAAACAACAGTTCCCAACGTCCAAGTCCAAGAGTAGAGTATACACACCCATGTACGGCTGTATAAATACAATTAATGAATCCGTGACTAGGATTTGTTTTCAAGTTCATATGATAAACTTCACACAATATTCTATCTGGAAGACTAATTCATATTTCCAAATGAGCCACAGAATTTACTACTGACTTCTTTCTTTGATTAATGAAAGATATGGAACTTCTTTACAACATTCACACAAGGCTAGTTCCACAAGATATGTTTTAAATTCCTGAAGTTTATGTCTCTACAGCAGGATGATTTAAATTGTCAATCTCGACACAAAATTACATGATAATGTTGAACACCAATTCAACTATGTTTAATTTGGAACTTTATACTGAATGCAGAATTTATCACACTATGAAAATCTAAATTTGATTTTCCCGCCAAAACAATACTTTAAACTATCACAAGCAAAGCTTTCTTTAAATAACTAATTCATCATTAAATCCACTTTATAATTTACAAACAATATTATTTTACTTACACGAACAATGTCTTAAACCAGCATGGTTCTCACAAAGTTGGAAAAGTTAAAGTGTCAGCTTCAACCACGACGACCATTTTAAACTTCGCCAAACCCGACTCAACCACAAGGCACAAATTAGCTTCTATTGCTGATTCTAGCTTCCATAAGACCTGGTATATCTTTCTGTATGAAGCATCGCAAACTGGTAAAGCCTTTTTAGCCATACGATGTTAGTAAAGAGAAATATCCATCATGCTGAATAAAACAACATTTCACTTCCTCAGTGAAATGGGCAGCAGATCTTATCTCAATCGGATGTTAAAATTGAATGCCCAGAATTTCTGTGAACATGCATCCACAAGCCAAAGACTAATTTACATGACACACAAAAAATCTGAATATTGACAATACCTAAAGAATTGTCCACAAAAGAAATGGACTGACCTAGAATCCAGGTCTGACCACTACATACAATACACACACCACATCTAGATTACAAGCTTCAGTGCACATACCTGCAACTAGATTTAAGGGATCATGACATTAAGGTGAAATACCCAGAAAACAATCCACTTTTATTTTAAGGGATCAACTCCAATTATGACATTTACGTCCCCCCTTAAACAAATTGTGGCTACACAATTTTCATATAACACACAATCACCACTTAAAAATAAGTGGATCTACATTTTCCACAACTTACCATCTACCACTTCACCTTAAGCGGATTTACAGTTGTAACTGTGTCCTGTCTTCACCAAGAAGATATATACTCAAAATTACTTTTCACATGACTCTTACCTTCTCCAATGTACATTGCACAAATTCTATCTTTGAATTTCCAATGCTACACAAAAATACACATCACCTTATTCATGTGAAATCCTGCTCATGTAGTCTGCGCCAATGTTGTCACTTCCCTTGATTGCCTCAATCCTGTAGTGATATGGTTGCAATGACAATGCCCAGCGCATTATCCGACCATTTGCAACTTTGGAACGCTTCACACATAGCAGTGGTTGATGATCTGTTTCTAAGACAAAGTCTCGTCCGTACAAATAAAGTTCTAACTTGCGAATTGCCCATACGACGGCAAGACACTCTTTCTCCATTATCGCATATCCTCTCTGTGCTTTGTTCAATTTCTTACTTAAATATGCAAGTGGAAATTTGACACCTTCGAACTCCTGGAACAGGACAGCTCCGATCGCTACATCACTTGCATCTGTGCGTAGAATGAATTGACGATGGAAGTCAGGTAGATGTAGAATGGGTGCTTTTCCAAGCATACTCTTGAGGGTCTGAAATGCTAATTCTTGGCTTCTCTCCCAGTTGATTTTCGTTGGTTCACCAGCTTTTGTCTTGTCTGTCAATGGTACCGCTATGGCTCCAAAGTTCGGAATGTACTGCCTGTAGAAACCGGCAAGACCCAAAAACGACTTCAGCTGTGTTTTGGTCACAGGACGTGGAGCCTTCTGTATGACCTCCAACTTATCTAGATTTGGATGACGACATCCCTTCTCAACAGTATGACCTAGGAATTCGACACGTTCAAAGCCGATATAGCACTTTGAAGGTTTAGCAGTCAAGTTCGCATCTCTAAGCCTCTTCATAAGTTCATTCAATTTCTCCAAGTGTTCTTCCCAAGTGACTGTATACACTAATATGTCATCTATGTAGTTTACTACTTTGTCAAAATTGTTCAACAATTTCCTCATAATCCTAGAAAATGTCGCAGGAGCGTTGACAAGCCCGAACGGCATTCTCCGGTATTGATACACTGATCAAAAGCAAGGAACGCAGTAAGCGGTTTGGCATTCTCAGTCAGAGGAACTTGCCAATAACCCTTACTGAGGTCTAACTTTGAGAAATACTGTGCATCTCCCAGTTGATCAAAGATTTCTTGAGGAGAAGGAATCCCCTCTGCGTCAAATTCGGTAATCGCATTAATTCTACGAGTGTCACAACATATTCGGTTCTTACCATCTGCTTTCTTGACGACAACCAGCGGCGATGCATATGGACTAGTTGATGGTTCGATCACATCCAACTCCAACATTGTTTTGATTTCCTCCTTCACCGAGTCTCGTAAGGCATATGGAATAGGATATGGCTTAGTACGAACCGGTGTACTATCCGGAAGTTTGATATCATGCGAACCTAGACGAGTAAACCCTGGTTTGTCGGTTAGTACACTACTATAGTTACCTAACACTCTCTTCACTTCCAAACTCTGCTCTTCTGTCAAGTCTTGGTTGATATGTACATCAGCTATGGTTTCTTCAGCCTGAAAAGATGGAATCTGTAGAAGATCTTCATTTGTCAAAGACACATCATCTTCCTCTGACATTTCTGACTCTTCTTGTACTTCACTTTCAATGATGGCACTACATGCAATCTGTAAAAGACCAGCCACTACCTTGGATGGTTGATCAGTATCTCTACGAAAATACTTCTTCAGTAAATTTGCATGAAATGTCTTCACCTTGGTACCAAAATCCACCTTGTAATCCATACTACCTACTTTACCTACCACAGGAAATGGACCCTTCCAATGTAATAGAAGTTTGTTATGGTCTGTAGGGAGCAACAACAATACCTCATCTCCGACATCAAATTTCCGAGCCTTAGCCTTTCTGTCATCTTGTACTTACCTTGAGACTTCTTCATCTCTTCCCTAGCAAGATCACATGTTTTCTGCAACCTATCCTGCAGATCCAGAACATACTCAAATGTGGTCTTGGTTTCTGGTTCTTCTATCTGACCTGTCCAGAACTCCTTTAACATACCAAGAGGACCTCTCACAGATCGACCATACAAAAGATCAAACGGAGAAAACCCAGTACTAGCATGAGGGGTTTCTCTGTACGCAAAAAGTAAAGCATTGATATACCTATCCCAATCACAAGGACGTTCTTCACACATCTTTCTCAGAGAAGCTTTCAACACGCCATTGAATCTTTCACACATACCATTTGTCATCGGATGCCAAGCAGTTGTGGTTAACTGACGGATAGATAACAATCTATTGACTTCAGCCATCACTTCAGACGTGAATTGCCTACCTTGATCACTAAGTACCTCACGGGGAAAACCAACTCTGGAATAAATATCCAGCAGTGCCTCTGCTACTGATATCGAATCTATGTTACGAAGCGGAACTGCCTCAGGAAACCGAGTAGCGTAATCCACTACTGTAAGGATAAAACGATGACCTCGTTCTGTAGACGGAAAAATAGGACCAACAAGATCCATTGCTATACGACTGAAGGGAACATCGATGATTGGCATACTACCAAGAGGAACCTTTGTTACTCTACCTTTGGGAAATGTTCGCTGACAGATATCACACATGATCTACACAATCTACCAATGTCTGCTTGTGCACCAGGCCAAAAGAAATGTTTCAAGACCTTGAGAGTGGTTTTATTCACACCAGCATGTCCTCCTAAGAGCGTTTCATGAGCCAACTTCATAACTTGCATACGAAATGGTTGAGGAACAACAACTTGGTTGAGACTTTCACCAAAGTTGACAGATGGAGACTGAAATTCACGGAACAAAATACCATCCTTACACACAAACTTTGATGTACCACCACAACGACTCACCTTTACTTCACCCGATTCTGCTAACTCGCGAATCTTATTCAAACTTGGATCATCAGCCTGAGCTTTTTGCAACTCATCAGCAGAAATAATCTCAGTAACTACCTTTGGTACCTTAAGAGCTTTCTTGAGTTTCTCACTTGCCACCTTTTGACTACGAGTTTGTACAGCGTTCATCACATTACTAACTTCACCATGGTCCTCGTCATCTGTGTTTACATTTGACTGACAATGTGGTTTCCAATCAGGATCAGGATCCTTAGGTTCACGTACCCCACGAAGATTATTACCCAAAATCAAATCATACACAGGATCATTCATCACCAGAGCATGAACATGACCAGTGAAATATGGTGTATCAACATCCAGACATGCAACAGGAAAAGTTCTCACCGTACCATCAATAAGACGACATTTGTCATATACTCCAGTAAATTTCTCTTCTGGCACAAGTCTCTTCCTTACAGCTACCGCGTCACACCCAGAATCTCTCATCACCTGAACCTCTTCATTACCAAGAAAACCTTGAACAACCGGCATATCCTCTACTAAATTATCACTACACGCAGCACTCGCAAGAGGAAGTTTATGACCACAAGACATCGTTACATACGCATCGTCTGATTTCACACCTTCACCATACATTTCATTTGAGACCAGCAAACAAGCAGATGCAGTCTGCACTCTGTTCTGGCCACAAGACTCGCAACTACATGCAGTGCAAAGAGAAGATGAAGTATCAGTCTGATTTAACTTCTTACCTTGTTTCCCTGATTTGTGTCCATGTGATGCACTTCCCTGTAAACTAGCAGCTTTCAAAGTAGGTCTAGTGCGGCGATAACAGTCTTTAGCCATGTGTCCTACTTTGTCACAAATAAAACACCTACGTTGGTTACCTCCAGTATTCGTACTCTGCTTTGGATTAGTACCATGAGTGGGAGGGGTAGTGTTAGCCTTCTTACCTGAAGATTGTTGACCTTTTTGATGTGGTAACTTATTACCTCCAAAGGAATCATTCCATCCACCTCTCGCCTCTATGTACTGTTCAGCCAATTGAGTCATTTCGGCAACATTTTTAGGTTTCCTTTCTTTTAAGAACAACGCCATGTCTTTGTTACATCCAGCGACAAATTGCTCACGTATTAACAAGTCCGATAACCCAGCAAAATTCTTGGTTACAGCAGCCAGTTCTACCCACCTAATCAGATAGTTCTCCAATCTTGTGGCGAACTGTGGAGCACTTTCTGTTTGTTCGGGTTTAGCTGAACGGAACTTACTTCTAAATCCATCTTCGGTCATTTGATACGCTTTGAGTAATTCAGATTTTAGAACATCATAAGTATCAGTTGTTGCAAGCCTAGCATAAGTATCTAAACCCTTCCCATGCAACAATGCACTAAGATTTAAAGCCCAGTCATCCCTGTCCCATTTATTTGATTCCGCGTACCTTTCAAATCTTTGTAAGTAAGCATCAATGTCATCCTTATCCTCACGGAATTCTGGCAATTTGGGAATTTTTGCTTTACCCTGGCCTGCAGATGCATGTTCTGTTTTAATGCCCTTAGCTGCATTTTCTTTCCTTAGTTCCTCAATTCTTAATTGCAATACAAGTGCCTCTTTCTCATATTCGCGCTGTGCTGCACGTTCATCTCGCACAAGGTCACGCTGCGTCTTGACAAATTGTTTTAGGTCCTCCCCTGTATAACCCATCTTTTCTCCTGACAAAGTTAATTTATCAGTATCCATGATTGGAAAAAAATGACTGCAATAGAGCGCAACCAGAAATTCAATGCACAAATCGTATGTAGAAGCAGAATTGCAAATGAGCCTATTGAACCTGAATACCTTGCTGACACTATTTTGACACAACCAAACACTCTTCCAACAATGCGCAAAAATACGGACAAAATAGTCATCAATCTTGTTCACAAAACAACTGGTAACTTTTGCTATTAGCTTTGTTTTTATATCCCGGACGAGCCCCCACAAATGTCAGGATTGGACTGAAATTCCCAACCGACGCTAAGCAAAGCCACGCAGCAATAATGTGAACAACAAAGAAACGGAATAATGTCACGCAACAAAAGAATTATAATAAATACTTCAAAAAAAAGTTCTCTTATACGCATGAAAAATAAATAAATATCACAATGGCAATAACGGTTAAATATATTATGACTAGTCAGATGAAACTAATTAATGAGTATACTCAATTTACTTAATCACTCGCGATAAAAAAATATACCAAGTGCACTTGGAAAGGATACGTTTTAAACGTCGTTACACGACTAGAGTTCCATCACAACGTTGTCAGTTATACAGTGCGTTGAATCCATTCTCAATGATGCCACACACGTAGCCACGCCTAGTTCAACCAACTGTTAATTACATGGAATGCAGAATGTCGACGAAAACAACAGTTCCCAACGTCCAAGTCCAAGAGTAGAGTATACACACCCATGTACGGCTGTATAAATACAATTAATGAATCCGTGACTAGGATTTGTTTTCAAGTTCATATGATAAACTTCACACAATATTCTATCTGGAAGACTAATTCATATTTCCAAATGAGCCACAGAATTTACTACTGACTTCTTTCTTTGATTAATGAAAGATATGGAACTTCTTTACAACATTCACACAAGGCTAGTTCCACAAGATATGTTTTAAATTCCTGAAGTTTATGTCTCTACAGCAGGATGATTTAAATTGTCAATCTCGACACAAAATTACATGATAATGTTGAACACCAATTCAACTATGTTTAATTTGGAACTTTATACTGAATGCAGAATTTATCACACTATGAAAATCTAAATTTGATTTTCCCGCCAAAACAATACTTTAAACTATCACAAGCAAAGCTTTCTTTAAATAACTAATTCATCATTAAATCCACTTTATAATTTACAAACAATATTATTTTACTTACACGAACAATGTCTTAAACCAGCATGGTTCTCACAAAGTTGGAAAAGTTAAAGTGTCAGCTTCAACCACGACGACCATTTTAAACTTCGCCAAACCCGACTCAACCACAAGGCACAAATTAGCTTCTATTGCTGATTCTAGCTTCCATAAGACCTGGTATATCTTTCTGTATGAAGCATCGCAAACTGGTAAAGCCTTTTTAGCCATACGATGTTAGTAAAGAGAAATATCCATCATGCTGAATAAAACAACATTTCACTTCCTCAGTGAAATGGGCAGCAGATCTTATCTCAATCGGATGTTAAAATTGAATGCCCAGAATTTCTGTGAACATGCATCCACAAGCCAAAGACTAATTTACATGACACACAAAAAATCTGAATATTGACAATACCTAAAGAATTGTCCACAAAAGAAATGGACTGACCTAGAATCCAGGTCTGACCACTACATACAATACACACACCACATCTAGATTACAAGCTTCAGTGCACATACCTGCAACTAGATTTAAGGGATCATGACATTAAGGTGAAATACCCAGAAAACAATCCACTTTTATTTTAAGGGATCAACTCCAATTATGACAACGTACTCTGTCAAATATCTCGACAACTCTTGACAAGGGGTTAGTGAAGACCCAATTTGCAATAGCTTCAAGATGTCATTTTGTTTAGATATGTACAATATATCAAGAATGCAGAAATTGTCAAATGTCTGTAGAACAGCTATTGCAGATAGGGTCTTCATGTACTAACCACTTGAACTGTATATTTCAGGATTGTTTAAATACACTTAATTAATTGAAAATAATGCATTACATTACCTCTGCCTTAACCATCGTTTCATTTTCACTTCATAACGTGAGTTCCCCCTCGGTTTTCTATCTGTAACCAATTGACCATAGGTTCTTATTCGCCGTCGGTCGTAGCGTGACGTCAAATCAATCGTTGGCAGGTCAACTGGTTCACGCTGTTCGGAACACAAAGTCAATGGGTTGCTAAACAGGTGTGAAAAACAAGCGTGAACCAGTAACTAAAGTATGGCGTATTCATTACGACGGCAAACTAAGCCGTATAGGTAGTATATGACCCAAATGGATCGATTCGTGCAGAGGTAAATTTTGCCGAAGGCATTTGGATGTCAAATGACGACAGTCTCACAACATGTCAAGCACTGTTTGACTAAATGAGTTATTACCATCAATTTGGTTGAAAAGGGCGGTGTAAAATGTTACACATTCTTAAGGGAACTGGAATGAGCGTTTTGAGCGTTTCGATAGTATTTTTGTGTGGGACATGAGAGCACATCAGACATATCGAATTGCATTCTGAATACGAAGAATGTCTTTCTGATATCAAATAATTTTCATTTTATGAAAATCACGATATAATACAAATTTTATGACAAATTAATAAAATTTGATATTTTTACATTTTGAGATATAACAGTCCTCGAAGTAAATTTTATAAATTTAATGATATATTCTTAAAGTGTACGTAGCTGGGAGGAAAAGCCGACGATCAATTGAAAATTTTGACCTTTCATATTGAAGATATGGATTTTTTCCCAAAAGGACCTAATTTTTTTTGGTGTTTTGGGGAAAAAAATCCATATCTTCAATACGAAAGGTCAAAATTTTCAATTAATCGTCAGCTTTTCATCCCACCTACATACACTTCAAATATAAATCATCAGATTTATAAAGTTTACTTCGAGTACTTTTGAATATCAAAAATATCAATTTTAATGATTTGCCATAAAATGTGTATTACATTGCGAATTTCAAAAAATCAAAATTATTTGATATCAGAAGGACATTCTTCGTATTCAGAATGCAATTCGATATGTCTGATGTGCTCTAATGTCCCACAATAAATACTGTCCAAACGTTCATACCCCTTCCCTTAATGTGTTGTGACCAAATGTTACTCGATGGGATAGTTTTAAAATCCTTTCTGTCAGTATTGATTTTTTTTTGTTGAAAAATCAGAACTATAATTCGACCTATATTCTGGTTACAAAATGGATTGAATTCATTACTATGTATTTATTTTATTGCTTTTAAAAGCAGATACTTATCATTTTATTATAGAGTCATAACATGTCACTAAATTTTCAATGACATTATTGAAGCCACGCATTACATGTACTAAAGGTCACATGAGCAGTACATCCAAAAGCATATAATCTAAAGCAGGAGATAAACCTGAAACAGACGATAATTAATTCATGATTCTACTCATTTGAAGCCGGAGGATCCAGTGTTACATTTGGAAGCAGGCTACAACATTAAACGAATATCGAAATTGATGGGTACCATTTAATTGTCTTACATGTTTTCTTTCCCTTCTTTCAGATGAACATTATGATGTTGATAGCTTGTGCCGCAACTATGGTCTTGCCTGTATATGTCACTTACCATGCCAGAAGATTGAACAAAAAAAGAGCAAATAAATCATAACAAATTAGCTTGTATTATTAAAATAGTGTCTCACAGTCGGTATAGAATTGAAAACTCATCAATAAATCCTTTGTTTGCATGAATTTTACCTCTAAACATGGCAATTTTCATCCTATGATTGGAGAAAATTGAAGGCTTTTCTGGTAACCGTAAGTCTTTTATATATATATTACATGTGGCCCGACTTTTTACTTTTGGCAGTATTTTCCGACTTTTAAGCTTAACTTTTACTTCTTGTTTATTTACAGCTACTGTATGGGCAAGTTACACTGTGTCATGATGCACAGAAGCCAAATTTTCAAAATGCACCGATTCAATCGAAATTAGTCTTTAATTACTTGTCTCGGCAAATCAAATAGGAAAATAATTTATTTGAGAAATGCATAACCTAAGAATCGGATTAAATTAAGGGTCGAATGTTATGCTTGTACATATTTCTATTGAACTTTGGTTATTGACATGACGATACGAACATGCACTAAAATTGTGAATTAATTAGGCCTATATGTTTGAAATTTCTTATGTTAAGGGGAGTAATTTGAGACATAAACTCCTGAACTAAGCACCGTAGAAATATATGACAATTGGCTTTTTTTATTCCCTGTGATGAGAGGAACAATTTGAGACTCCACCGTGAAATGTTGCTGGGGTCGTCACACCTCCTCCACAGCGAGTCTGTTACCTTAATAGGCCAGTAAAATCAGCTGAAAAGGTCAAAAAAATTGCAACATGGAATCTTTTTGCGGAAAACATTTCTATTAGGTGCCCTTGTCAATATACTAAAAGTCTACCAAAATCAACCTCTGCGAAATATGGTTAAATCGATTTTTTTCAAAATGGCCTCCAAAATGATTAAAATGGTGTACAAAATATAGAAAACAGACTCACTATGTCATTAGTAATAGTAACACGATTCGTATGTTTCAAGCCATGCTTCGAGGGTCCGACTGAAATAAGATTAATCACTTTTCTCACTTGTAGGTTTTCAAAATGGCCGCCAAAAAAAGCTGGAACGGTCATTATTCCATCACTAAATATGGAATTAATTAATTAGCACTTGTAAACACAAACTGATAGCTTGGGACCACAAGAAACCCTCTGTACCACAGAAAGAGGTTTTGACACCCCTAGAGGAACGGGGATGCCCGGTATCACCAAACCCTAACGACATATCGCCCCAACAACGCACGTTTCTTGTGACCCTCTACGTATGAATCTTGAGGGGTGGAACGCCTAAAACGCGGGTCAGTCTCAGTTCGTGAGAGGTAAGTATTATGCGCTTGCGGTTCTCCCTCTCACTTCTGAGTGGGGTAAACACTGAGCAACTCTACTTACCTCCCACGATCTCTTTGATACGCGCAATGTACCCGCTCAGCATGCTCAGAGTCCTGACTGGGTTTCAGGGAGGCACATCGGGTAACAAGTAAAGGACAGGGCATGGTCTGGTTCTTGTCCAGGAACCCAGCCCGAGGAAGGATAGAGACTACCCCAGTGGTGAAGCGTAGGTGGTGCTCGTCTATAGACATAACATGTACATAACTGAACAATGTTGACCGCAGGCCACTGCCATCAAGAACACAGTCTTGAGTGTCAAGTCTTGCAACGAGAGAGGTCCTCCGTGGGTTCGAAGGCCTTGGGTAGATACTGCAACACCAACATGAAGTCCCATTCCGGAACCAGAGAGCGAACTGGAGGTCTTTCTGTCACCATGCTCTTAATGAGGTCCGCAAGTGCTGGACTCGATAAGACCGTCATAATACCCCCCCCCCCCCAAAGTCATGATGAATCGCTAAAATGGCAGTATTGCATGCTTAAGCGGTACGAGGCATACGGTCCCCGTGGTTAGGAAATCTGTGACTTGTATAGAATCGGCGAAGTCGCGAATCGTAATTCTGTCTAGTTGACTGTTGCCTTGCCTTTCAGCAAGCGCAGCAACCAAATATTAATGGCCCGCTGTCTGGACGAACTGGCGGAAGTACGCCAAACAGTCAGGTGCAGGTTGTTAATCACCTGCATCTGTACCTGGTGCCGGTTGCGTGGCGGAACTGTGAGAAGATCTACGCGGCATAGACGACTGACTGGTTCTCCCACGAGAAGAGCCAGGAGGCGGGAGAACAATCCACTGCTTGGCCCAGAGAAAGCGGCTAAAAGGAGAAATCAGTTCCAAGAATTGGCTACTTTCAGCAGAACCAGAAGGATCATGGCAATGGGAGGGAAGGCATTATACTGAATATGCCCTCCCAACTCTCCTGCATGGTATCCCGGCCTACCGCCCTTAATCCCGGGTGAAGTAAGGCGGAAGCTAATGGTTCTAATGGGACGATCTAACCTCTGAAAGATAGACCGATACATGCATACTACTGAGTGAGGTGCCACTCAATTAGACACGAGAGATGAGGACTGACCCGAAGGCGCCTGCCTGATAATCAGAGCGCATAATCAAACATCAGCGATCCTCAAGCCTATGGGAGAGACCCGGACCCTGGCGAAGTATATCGTCGCCCCCTGAATTATTCAAGTGGAACAGTAAAAATAAGTTACAGTCATTGCAGTCATGCTGACAATTAAATCACCTTTTCGAATCACCCCTGATTTATAGGTCTTTAGAATCGACCCTGTAGCTCTTTGTGGGAGAAATGTTTGACGACGCTGTATTGAATGTTATATTAGGACCGTCCATCCAATTACCAATCAAATATTTACTCTAAAGTATCCGATACACATAATATGTGGATCATAACTTACATGTACTATTTAAATACTGATTCAGCTTCTATGGTGAAAAGTTGATTGCCTTGTCTGTATTCACAACTCATAATGAACGTATTTGGCGGCCATTTTGAAATTTTCAACAAAAACTACGCAGACAAATAAATATTTATGAAACAGTAAGGGCATAAGAGCATTTGTAGGTCAAAATGTCACCCAATTCCCACATGGACACTCATATAATATTGATATCACAACTGTCTATTTTTACGACATTTTGGCTGCCATTTTGAAAAGTCAATTTTACACATCTTTCGCAGAGGTTGATTTTGGTAGACTTTGAGTATGTTAAAATAGAGACATAAGAGCAACATTTTTATAACTAACATGTTCTATTTTAATACTGATTCAGCTTCTATGGTAAAAAGTTGATTGCCCTGTCTGTATTCACAACCCATAATGAACGTATTTGGCGGCCATTTTGAAATTTTGAACAAAAACTACGCAGACAAATAAATATTTATGAAACGGTTAGGGCATAAGAGCATTTATAGGTCAAAATGTCATCCAATTCCCACATGGACACTCATATAATATCGAAATCACAACTGTCTATTTTGTACGACATTTTGGCTGCCATTTTGAAAAAGTCAACTTTACACATCTTTCGCAGAGGTTGATTTTGGTAGACTTTGAGTATGTTAAAATAGAGACTTAAGAGCAACATTTTCCGAAAATAGAATTCATGTTGCAATTATTTTGACCTTTGGAGATTTTGGGGCTGATTTTTACTGGCCTATAAGCCCAGCATTTTAAGAATGCCGGTACCCACTTATACTCCTGGGTGGAGAAGAGTAATCGAGATAAAGTGTCTTAATCAAAGGCACGACACGATGGCAACGGCGCTGCTTGAACCTGCAACCTTCCGATTATGAGCCCGTTCCTCTTGGCCACAGTGCTCCTAATAATACATCCGGGGGGGTCACCCCATTGTGGCCTGTACACCATCCGCGATAATCAACTTTTGAAAAGCACCCTAAACAAGGATTTAACCCTTGGCTAAAACAATACCCTAAACAGGTGTTTTTACACCCTAAACAGGGATTTTATTCCTTGCATCAAATTTCATACCCTAAATTTCATTTCCGCGTATTAGCAATTGCAATTTTGCTACCCTTTTTTTCAATATTTCATGCTTTTGACACCCTAAACGCGTTACGCGCGTATCGTGCTTACCCACGAAAAACTACCCTTTTTACGCGTTTTCATTATCGCGGATAGTGTACAGGCCACAATGGGAGTGCCCCCCCCCCCCCCCGGGTAATACATCTACGATACAATACATCTACGAGAAATATGTCCATAATCTCCGAAAATGACATTGAGACAAACATCATGCATATGATAATGGTTGAAACTTTTTTAAGAGACTGAGATGAACGTGGACATTAGTGAAGTGAATAGACACTTATCAAACTTGGATGTGCTTTCGCTTTCTGAAGTAAACGTTATCGGGCAAGATAAGTATGTAAACATGTGCGTATATTATTGTACTTTACAATATTTTTTATTGTTTTCGATTAGATGTGAAGTAATAATATAATAGTTTAAATAACAATCAATCTAAATTATACATAAATCGTCTTCATTCAATCAACATACAGGGTGGCCCAGAAACAACTTTACCTAGATTCTAAGGTTACTTTCTCAAAGTAAGATCATGCATATATGTGACCATCCTCCACAACTGAGCCCGGATGTCGCCAGTGCCACTATTGAGATATGCTCCATTGAACTTAACAATAAACAATAGGAAACAAAGGATTTATTGACTGTTTTATTGATTTTTCACTAATTAAATGTCAATCATTTTAAAGCTAATTTCAAGCAGAATATTTTGGTTGAATATCTCAAAAATGATGATTGGCGACTTCAGGGCTCAGTTGTGCTGGATGGTCACATATTCTAAATTAAAGCCGCAGAAGACAAAGATTCTTCCGTTATTATAAAGGAAAGCTAGGCACGCACACACGTTACCAAAACCAAATTAATGTGGGCTCACACTGCATACCCTATGACATAACTTTTCGCATGAATTTACTTCAATGTGTTAATATTCACAAGACCTATGCCATTTTGGGTATAAGTTACGTTATTATGCTATTTTCTTTTATAAACTTATTTCTAAAATAATTAAAGTAAGGCCAAAAAAAAAAATTGTTGTGTTGCCCTCAAGTGGAAAAATGGGAAAGTTGGGTCGGGCGGTCGGATTTTTTTTTTTTTTTGAACCTTCAGATTTTAAAAAATCCCCTCAAATATTAAATAATGCTTCTTCAATTAGGGGACATTTATCAATTTTGACTTCTGGATACCTGTTAGACATCAATTAAAGACTAGTCTTTCAATATAATATTAATTTTAAGTGAAAAACATTTATTTTTTGAACAAATCTGTAAAAATCATCATTCCAAAAAACCGGACGGTTGAGGGCAACACAACAATTTTTTTTTTTTGGCCTAATGCATATTTTATTGATAAATACATGCATATGGTAAGGATGGAATAGTACCGGATACTCAGGAACTCTTACTTAGCAAATAATCCCATTTAGTAAAATAAAACCACTAACAGTACTCGCACATGTCATCAATGTTAAATAACACCATCAAATAAATTACAAGAACCCATGCATGAACATTGATGTAAGCCTAACGCAATGCTGTTTGTAGTTCCATACCGACACAGGATTGTAAATTTGGCGATGATCAGATAATCGATTCTAACAACGATTCACTTTAACTTAGTTTGAGAGAAACAAAGTTGAGTCTCCTACGTTCAGTGCCTATTCCACACGAAGTAATTTAAATTGAAAGATGTTTTGTTAGAATCAATTTTGACTCACGCGAGGTTCGACAACATTGCACCCATTATTGACACATCCCATAGGCTTACATGTCGATAACCCTTTGACTTCAAACTGGATCCAAATACTCTTATGAAGATGATCATTCAGAAACGTAACAGCAATTTCAAACAGACTTTCAACTTAAGAAATTAACCTTTAAAATGGGATACAGTTGTTTTTGGACCACCCTGTATTTGAAAATCACACGATGTACATAGTATTTCATTTCATTTTATATTGACCTACGTACATATAATTAACAAAAAGCTAATACACCGAAATGAAAACACGATTTCTTTCTAAAGTTGCTGTATTCTTTCGCGTCTGCAATTCCAACGTATTGTGAAAGGAACGGGGTGGGTTGCTAACTTTAAAAAAAAAATATCCGAGCGGATTTTTTGAGCTAGCGCCACCCTTCCTTTTAGGGGTAAAAGTAGCGAAGGCGGGTCTTTAAAAAGCGCAGATTTTGCGAACAAAAATACTGCCACCATCAGGGTAACTTGGTGTGGCAGAACACACCGCGGTATCCGTCAAAGGAATCTCGGTCAGGCTTACAAACACTATAAACAATCAGCATTATTATTTGTCAACAAGTGTTATTTAAAGTTCTTACTCTACTAAATATGCCTTAACCTACTACATGAACAACAATTTATGTCACAAATGGCTTACCATACGTGGCCGAAAAAAATGATTTGATTTTGCAATGCACAACTTAAACAATTAGCAACTGTGTGGTTTTATATCCTATGTTATGACGCAAATGGTCTGCCATACTTTGTAATGTTTTAACACATTACTCGACACATTACATCATTTTACATAAAGTTTCACAGTTTACATTACACACATTGTAAAGAATACTTTTTATACGGTTCGTCAAAGCATGTTACACAATAACAAGTCACAATACATGACACTTTTTTAATAAGTTAATTAGCGTTTACAAGTGACAGAATTGCCGTGAATATAATTCAATTACACAACCGGTATCGGGCCTGGCCCTTCTTCAGGTGAAAAAACTTTTTTAATAGATACATCAAAGCACATTTACATATATACACAAAATAAACAAAGGTTACTGCACTCTCCACTTCATGCCTAAACTATTTAAAATGCCGAACCTCACAACAAGTGATTTGTGCCTTACTCTTGATCCCATTTGTCTACTACAACTGTACAATACTTCTTTCTACTGGTATCACCCTAAGTACTTTTCCACCATTGACTCGCCAACTCTAAAACTATTTTAATCTCGCACAATCCCAAGCAACACACATGACGATACTTTACACGTTAACTCACACTTTTTGAAAACTTAAGCCTTCGCCTCCATAAACTTACTTAAGCTCTCTCACAACTCGCCTAATCTACAACTCCTAAATGCATGGTGACTACAAGAGTGCAATTGCCAACTTTAATATTACATTTTTACAGTTATTTCACAAAATGACATTATGAATGCACACTGAAGGCATTATTTTTTAAACCATATCACACCTACACACTGGATACACAATGCAAATGTACTCGTGGAAATCTATTTTGCGCACAACCTTCGGGAGTTGATGCTGGGAGGCACATCAACACATTCTGCACCACTGCGAAGATTTCAACTTGAAGGCAATCTTTTTATATAAGAAACACATTGGGATCACTACAGACTTCAAAGTGCACGAGGAGTCTGCATGGGCTTATGGACCTTAATGGAACACACCTGTTTACTCAACACACATTTTTGAGTTGGTACACAAAGCCAGTGTAGTCTTATCCTATTACAACACAAGTACAATATTTTAACAATGGCTGCGTCGTTTATCACATTAATATGATATATTTTTCTCACACGCCAATCACCAACTTTGATGCTAATTTTGTCAACAATGGCCTGCCATAACCAAGTACACAATTGTAGCTACTCAAAGGAGTATTTCGTGATCCTAGCATCCTCTATTTATGTCATTTTTCATTAGATATCCACGAAAAAACCTATTCCCAAAATGTCAGTTGATTCCGATTTTGCGTTCGCGAGTTATGCATGATTATGTGTATTACACTGCTCCATAGACCATGCGTTGTAATTCAAATTTCACGATATCTTTGCTAAACGAATTAATCTGCAAGAAATATTTTGCACATTAATATTATGTAGCCAGAGGTTTCCAGTGATATAAAAATCTCAACTTTTTTGAAAAAAGTGGGGGATGAGGCTGTGGATCACGAAATGCCCTTTTAAGTGTACTACCAAAGTTACACACAGTTTCCTACTTCTACAAAAGTTATTTACCAAGCATAAATACACATTTTTATCAAAACATATTTCATTATATACTTCTACACAAAGCATTTAGCCTAAATCAAAATGCGATTATGCAATCAGCATGCACAAACTTCCTGAATTATGCAACTATTTGTTACTCAAAGTCACATTATTTCAACCTGGCCTACTTTTTCGCAAAGTGCACTAAATCTGAACCATGCTCACAATCCAGATTCTGGCGCTTTTGGCGCACCATACTTTAGTTACAAAATTTCAACAAACATGATAAAATAGCTTCAAATCACTATTTATACAAAGTTCAACTTTCTTTGCACAAAATATCATGACACATTGTAATCATCTGTGCTGCTTGTTCTGCAAAAACATTACATTTTAACCCACTTTACTTTCTTACAAGTTCTTGTTCCAATCCCCAAACAATGACCTGAACTTGAACTCTGACGCGATTTCGGACTCTTTTTTTTTAACTCTCAACAATGTCCAAAACAAGAAAATATGAACTAAAACTTAAGTTAAAACTCATCCCAATTTTACAAGCAATTTATCTTACTCCTCCCCCACACAAGAAGCATCAAAATGATGAATCATATTATACACACATTGTCCAATGTCCCCATGTCATTGTCTGTTGATGTCGTTGTCGATCATGCTTGTCTGTCGTTGTAGCGAAGTGCACTTATCGGAGAAATTTAAATCCGACATTTTGTTGGTCAGTTTCTTAATCTAAATTGCAAAATGTGCGAAACTCATACAATGCAAAAATTGCGTCTTCGCTGACCAATCGTCGTCGATACGTTATCATGTCCATTGCGTCGTAAGCTCCCAAAGCTTCATCGGAGGCGTGAACTCCAATCTGGGCAATAATATCCACTCAAATAAGGACAAAAATGCGAATCTCGGCATATTACGAAGCAAAATGTAATCGCTGCCAAAATTCGTCGAACTTTAAAAGCTTAAATTTGTATTGTCCATATACTGTTGCTCCATTTTCCTCAGTATGTTACACACGAAAGTATTGTCCAAATCAAATTAAATGAATTTTTCGTTGCTTTCGACATCCCGTTTGACTCTTTTATGAAAATATACGAATATAAATCTATGTCCATTGCTCACAATCGGCTCCTTTTGTCGTCTTCCATCTCCTGTCTACGGCTCGCTAACACAGTCATGTCCACGGTCCGTTCCCAGCCAGTCTCTAATCGGTCTCACATCGGCCTCGAAGCGGTCTCACATCAGTCTCAAATCGGTCTCACATCGGTTAAAATCAGTCTGACCACTTTCGAGATCGCGCATCTGAACCACGTTAAAGTTTTGATCAGCTGATTCCTCCAACCAATCTCCATCCGCGATTGTGAAATTATCACAAAGGACATGTCGCTTCCTGCTCAAACTTGCTTGCACGCGTCCATCACAATGCACATATTCCAAAAAAAATAACCCAAGTATGGTACACGAGCACAACAAAAATGCTTTGAGGTAAACCGCAAAACTCCTGATAATTCAGCATGCAAAATTGTGAAAAGCATGCTATTTATTATATATAGGGGGAAATCCCGTTACAGTATTATTGTGTTCAATCTTGTGTAAGTTAGGCCCTATTTAACTCACTGGTCTGCAAAAGTGAAATGAATGGATAATAACTATACAATGATAAACATGATAAATAAGGTGAATAACGTGTCACGGTAACACTTACGTGAATATTTAGAAACATGTACCATATATTACTAGCAACAAGAGTATCTGCTCATAGAACATCGGACCAGTGAGCTGAAGAATATGGGTTTGAATCCTCGATAATAGCCTATGCGGATTATTTAATTGTCTATATCATGAGGTGCGAAGGAAATATGTAAATCTAGTAATTACAAGATTACTTCATTCTAGTAGATATGACGTCCGCAAGTGTGTACAGGAATGGATTGATAGCAGAATTAATAGGCAAAATGAATGCAACAGTCCAAGCGTATAACTGAGGTTTGACAGTAATTAGTCTTCCCTGTGCCAGCATACATACTATAATCAGAGGAACCCAGCACATGAAGTCAGTTAAAACTAAAGCCGACATTTTAATGGCCATGCGAAGTTCTTTCTTTTGATTT
Organism: Amphiura filiformis; assembly: GCF_039555335.1. NCBI lineage: Eukaryota > Metazoa > Echinodermata > Ophiuroidea > Amphilepidida > Amphiuridae > Amphiura > Amphiura filiformis. The sequence continues at coordinate 96,642,871 of NC_092628.1, forward strand.
ATGTTTTTGCCTGTCTTTTTAGCTGTTTTTCTAGCAATAGTGAAAATCTGTATATAAAATACTGCTACCAGAATGAAACAAAGCAAGTTTAATCCTACAAATACAATGATGGAAAAATACGGGGCTAACTGGTTACCTATGATTTTGAAAATTGAAAAAGTCGAGTGTACCGATGCTTGCCTTTGTTCTATCTTAAACACAAATTCAGTTTCTACATAGAATGAACGAATGAATAATTCGTCGATGTCAGTTTGTACAGAGCTCGTGTTGTAGAGAACTGAAGGACGTCTGACCATAGGAATACCAACACAAACCTCAGATATTTCAAATACACCAGGATAAAGTCCAGAGATCACAATTGGTACAACGCTCAATATCAATCCAGTCATCCAAATGAGAGAAGCAAAAATCTTAGCCGATTTATAACTGACATGCAGGTTCACACTGAAAGGGTATTTGCAATGGCAGAAACGATCAAAGGTGATGAAAGTAATGAGAAATACAGATACTTCACTGGACATCACCGAAAGGACACCAGCAAGTTTGCATACAATCCCCTCTCTCCGCAAATCAGAGTACGATGGAAAGTACTCCCCATAATAAACATCAGCACCAGCTAGCAAAATCATATTGATTCCCATTAAGAAATCAGATAGGGAGAGTTGTGATATAAGGAAAGACTGGACCCTTTTAGATTCGTCTCCTGTAATCCGACGGTAAAACACAACTCCATTACAAACAGTTGAAAAAAAAAGCCAATAAGCCACATTGATACCCTCAAGGGAATATCTTTCAACATTCTTTGACATGTAAGATATACTTGTCTCGGATTTTTGGGAAGGCAATTCCCATCAGTTGTAAAGCAACAAGTTGCACTTTCGTCGACTAACAACGTCGTGTTTCCCAAACTACCGAATGAGGTCTTACGAACAAGATGCAATGGGTTTGATCGTAAATCTACTGACGTTAAAGTAGTACCATTAAATATTTGACGACCTAGTTTTTGGATTGAGTTATATGACAGGTTAAGATTTGTCAGTTTTGTCGCACTGTCAAATATTTTAGTAGGTAAACGGAATAGCTTGTTATGTTGGAGCTCCAGATTCTGAAGTGTTGACAGGCCAGAGAATGAACCCACATCCACATCATTTAAACTGTTATTGACTATTTTTAGGGTAAAGAGGTTCGAAAGATTTTGAAATAATCCAACTTGTAAAGATGACAACAAATTATTTTGCATATGAAGGATTTTCAGTGCGTTCTGATACCTGAAGATTGCAGATGGTAAATCTCGTATCATGTTATCATCTAAATACAGAAAGTTTAATCTTATTACATACACAAGGGCACTTGAATTAAGAGAATGCAACTTGTTTTTGCTAATGTCAAGCACGTTTAAGTTTCCAAGCGTATCAAAAGATGGTAGAGTTATTAATCTGTTACTAGAAATGTTGAGGAATTTCAAGCGGGGAGTGGTTTGAAAACAATTGAACGGTATTGTTGTCAATTTGTTAGAGCTAATGTCGAGCATCTGTAAAGACCAGGTAAGCATTTCGAAAAAATCTTCAGAGAGGATTGTTAAGTAATTGTTTTCCAGGTGTATATTTTGTAAGAGAAATGTACCATTAAACATATACGATGGAAGAAATGTCAGGTTATTGTTTTTGAGGGAAATGACCAAAAGCATGACTAAATTCTGAAATATTCCCGTCGGTAAGGATAAAAGTCTGTTATCATTAAGATATAACGTACGTAAGGAATTAAAGCCAACAAACATTCCATCTAAGAGATGCGTAAGGCGGTTGTTGCCAAGATGAAGAAGATGTAGTTTTTTCGATCTAATACAAGCCTTCAACGACGAAGACGACAATCCATTGTACGAAATGTCCAGCTTACGTAATGCTGACGCCCTGCCACCTAGATTATATTCTATGGATCTGAAATTGTTTCCATTGAGGTATACTATACGTAAATTATATGACTGGTTAAAGAGTCCATTAGGCAGTGTCGATAGCGAATTGTTTGAAAGGCCAACCAAATACAGAGCTCTCAGGTTGTTGAAAATTCCAATTGTAAGAAACGTCAATCTATTGTTGGAGATATATAGAACCTCCAATTCGGTCACATTATTGAATATACCACTTGGCAATGCATTCAGCATGTTGTGGCTAAGATCAAGGTATTTCAATGAGACCAGGCTACCGAATACTGTACTGTTTAAATAGGTCAGATTGTTGTTATTCATCTCAAAATGGAGCAGTGATAACAGATTACTAAACAGATCATCTTGTAATTCATAAATAAAGTTGTTATTGAGATACAGGAACTTTAACGCTGACATAGCGTCAAATATTCCCTGTGGTAATGAGATGAGTAGATTGTTGTCAAGGTGAAGAATGAATAAATTCTCTAAATCACTAAACAAATCAAACGACAGATCTTCTAGTTTGTTGCGATTCAAGTGTAGGTAACGTAATTCTCCCAAGTTCTTAAAAATGGCATTAGGAAGGGAACTTAGTTTGTTATCATTCAGCCATATTTGTTGTAGTTTAGTTGACTCGTTGAATATTCCCCATGAAATAGACGCTAAGTAATTATAATTTAGATAAACCCTATTCAGTTTGAAAAGCCCACTGAATGCCCTGGGTTCTATGAAGTTTAATCGGTTGTAAGAAAGCTGAAGACTTGATAGCTCATAAGAGTCATTAAAAACAAAGTTAGGGATAAATTCAAGCTCATTCTGACGTAAGTCAATCTTTTTCATCGCAACCAAACCAGTAAATACCCCGACTGAAAGGCTAGACAATTGGTTATTTTTCAAATATATATTGAAAAGCTCTTTAGTTTCATCAAAAATACCGTTTGGAAGAGAGATCAGGTAATTTTCATTAAGGGTAACAGATCTTAACCGAGAACATCCATTGAATACACCATCTGGCAAATTAATGAACTCATTATAATCGAGGTAAAGGTTTTGTATCTGACCAAGTCCTTCAAACACACCATCCGCAAGATTCTTTAATTGATTACGACGGACATCTATCGTAATTAAGTTTGCTAATCCACGAAATACAGTCACCGGTAGAAAGGTTAATTTGTTTCTAATTAAAGAAAGTGTAAGTACATTTGAGAACCGTAGGACCCTGAGAGCTCTTGGTGTAATATTATTCATCCCTATACCGCCAAATGTCATTTTCGTAATACCGGGCTCGTATATCAAGAAAATAACAAATCCCACATCATAATTTGATGTACACGACCATATTTGTTCACCCAGCGTACATGTACACAGTGCAGGACAATTAAGAGCAAAGGATGACGTTCTATATTTTGTTTGCACCTTTTCAACACCATCATATTCATCAAAGTTGCATCTTGGGCTCTGTAATGTCATATTTACGTCTACGTATCTTACGCTACCGTTGTTTAATCCGTACATGCTCAGGTCATAAACTTGCATATTTACGAAATGTAGTTTAAAATCGCGGACCTTAAAATCAAAATAGCATAAATCAGACTCCAACGAGAAAACAAAATACCCGTTACTGTAATCAAGTTGAGAATGGTCGAGCATTTCAATATAAAGATAAGCGAAAGAATTATTGTTTGTGCTTAAATCAATCAGGTACAGAGACACATTGTCATTGACAGAAGCCTGTGTATTACAAAAGATCCGTTGACTTTCCGTTGAATTAACGGCTAGGGTCATATAATTACCTGTTATGTTAAAGTGTGGTATGTTGCAAACATCTATCAACGGGGAAAAGGTGCCGATAACTCCGATATATGGAATGGCGATCGCCAGGAGCGCAAACATGTGAAAGGCTATGAACTTCATGATCAATTCATCCAATAGTTTGACAAGTTAAAACATGACAATTTAGTTAAACCTACCAGATTCCTTGACTAAGGCTTTGAGAGCTGTACTAACTATACAAGGTATTTTGGTTGAACACCGTTTTCAGTTATGAGAAAAGAACCATTACACTTCTAGTACAAAACATGTTCTATTTTCGCATTTCCTGGCGGATATAGCCTAAAGCATGAAGAAGCCGACCAGTTGGGTTTTTTTTTCTGAAAAATAAAAGAAAATAAAAAAGAAGGAAAAAACTCATAAGTATTGATGTTCACTCTCATCATGGTAATATTAAGGCGAGGTGGAGGGGTCATGGGATATAGAGCTGCTCTGACCCAGTTTGCGCAAATCATCTGTAGAACAACCGAAAAAGACTATATACCATGCTCTTTCTTATTCTATATGGTTTCATAATCCATATGCCATGATAATTGAATGAAAGGACAAACATACAAAACTTTCCACGCTTTTTAAAGACCAAGCCCTAATGTTTTTTTCGCGACCTATAGTTTTATTCTACATGTGCCCAAAGCGCAACTACAGCAATAAACCATTGGCTACAAACTTTCATCTGATTTATCCTTGTGTATTTTACATGTAATCGTTGTGGTTATTTCACCCATTTCATTCCTTGCCTACCCAGAATTCCTGGGCGTGTGAAATTGCGCTAAAATTGGTAACCACAATTCGACTGTTTTTCCACGATTTCTTTGGAAATACATCGATATTAGAAACGTCTACCTGGCCCCAAATATGAAATCGGTAAATGAAAGTATATTTATTTATTTATTTATTTATTTATTTATTTATTTATTTATTTATTTATTTATTTATTTATTTATTTATTTATTTATTTATTTATTTATTTATTTATTTATTTATTTATTTATTTATTTATTTATTTATTTATTATTTGTTTATTATTTATTCTCTACATATTAACACAAAATTCAACACAAAGTTCCCTTATTAACAATACATTATAATTTATATATTGAAAGACGTAATAACAATACACAATCACAAGACAATCCTGCAAACAAATATACAACAAGCCCATGTAAATTATTAACAATCAAATACATTAAAATACATTTTAAATATTGAAAAAAGATTTGATTTCAAATCTGAAACAATTGGCATTTGTAGCCAGGACAACCATTACTCGTTGACTGCCGATAAACGTCCCAATAAATCGGACTTAGTCACCGGTCAGTTCTCATGATAGATTTCCATGGCTAACGATGGTTAACTATGAAAACATGTTAAAGGACATCAAGAAGTTATTTATTTTGAGCTCTTTCGAGTATCGACGAGTAATGGATATATTCTGTAGATTTAGGTTTTGTCTGTGACTGCTAATGTGAGGCCGTCGTAGGTCGTACGGGGCTCAAACTCGGTGGGTGGGTGTAGCTCTGTCCTGGCAAGAAGAAGTTTATGTTCGTTAAGTCATCCGACCCCGCCCCCCTCCCAGGGGTCATTTGAGGTTCATATGGGCATGAAACTAGGTCGTACGAGGCTCAAACTCGGTGGGTGGGTGTAGTTCTGTCCTGGCAAGAAGAAGTTTATGTTCGTTAAGTCATCCGACCCCAGGGGCCCCCTCCCAGGGGTCATCTGAGGTCAACTGACTGCAACCTCTCATTCGGGCGAGAGACGAGGTCGTAAGGGGCGCAAACCCGGGGGGTGGCTGTAGCTCTGTCCTGGCAAGAAGATGTCTATGTTCGTTAAGTCATCCGACCACGGGGCCTCCCTCCCAGGGGTCATTTGAGGTCAAATGACTAAAAACTGTCATATGGGCATGAAACTTGGTCGTACGGGGCTCAAACTCGGTGGGTGGGTATAGTTCTGTGCTGGCAAGAAGATGTTTATGTTCGTTAAGTCATCTGACCACGGGTCCCCTCCCAGGGGTCATCTAAGGTCAAATTACTAAAAAGTGTCGTATGGGCATGAAACTTGGTAGGTACAGTCAACATTTAAAGCAGCATTTTTGAAGGTCATTTTGGGGTCATCCAAGGTCACCACGGGTCATCTGAGGTCAAATTAGTAAAAGCTCATATATGGGCATGAAACTTGGTAGGTACAGTCAACATTTAGAGTTATAAGTTTAGGTCATTTTGGGGTCATCCAATGTCACCCTGGGGTCATCTGAGGTCAAATTAGTAAAAATTGTCATATGGGCATGTCACCATCAGCCTGGTAATCGCGCCCAGCCGAGAACCGCCAAATATGGGTAACCGCCTAGTCTATTTTAAAACTGATGCATCAATGACTATGTTCATCATGTCATATAGAGGCCTTGCATGCGACGTATCATCCCGTAAATATGGCGGACTACTCAAATGCATTCAACAAAAGCATGATTGCAATCTACCGTGACAGTTCGTCTCACACACATAATCCTGCACTACGATCAAATAGGTTGATGACAACATTTGATTGAATGGACTGCACTCCGCCATAACTACGGTGAAGGACACCGGTTGAAAACCTTTGTTTGGAGCCAATCAATAATTTCATGCAGGGCCTCTATTGTATCATTCTCACATAGATATAGAAATACTAAATTCGTTCACTATCTATATTTTTACTTCTAGTAGAGCTCCAATCTAAGGGTTAAAGTTTTTAGCATAGGCCTATTGAAACTAAACTGGTGAAATATGGGACAAAAGTGGAATAAATTCGCGCAAAGCGCTAAAATGGCATTTTGTGGCTATAAAATGGCCAAATATGAGGTTAATTTCGACACAAACCAATACACAGGCGTCAATATTGGGGGTGATTATATTGACCATCCCCTGGCAAAATATTGTGGTATTTATCCCCCCCACCCCGATCTACGTCTATGTATTTTGAGCCCTGTGACTCCATCGGTCTCCCTCTCCCTCCCCCCCCCTTCTTTTTTTTCTTCCTCCCCTTGGCGGAAACTCTAATAGGCACAAAGGACCAATATGCGATACGTAATCTATTTCCTCTTCTTTCTATATCTAAACTCCTTGGGCCTACATATTAGTACTGATATATCATACGCTGGCGAAATTACGTAATTAATCGGATTAATTAACATACTGAGCAATAGGTGAAAACAATTTTGACAAAAGGAGTTGTCCTTGTCAATTTGTAGACATGTACTTTTGATTATTTACATAGCTTCTTCTCCAATCACTGTGTAAAACATCCATCCAAAAATCTGATTGCTATTATTATATGGATGAATGGACATATCACAAAAGGATTGCTTATCTCAATAGGGCATGTACTTAAGCATTTTTTTAACTGACCGGCGTTATTGGGCGTTTTATCGGAGGTCACCGAGTAATGCCGAAGATCAAAATCGATTTTATGTATTGTGTATGTATCATAGGACGCTCGTATTAATTGTCTCTATGCGCTTGAGAATTCAACAATATAAATAATGGTAGCTCTATTATAATACACATTAATGTTTTAAGCAGATAAAATTACAAAATATAATACGTTTTCTGCCTTTGCTTGTCACGTGGTAGGCCTATGTTGAAGTTGCGATTATATTTTTAAATAAGTTTCAGCTGAATAAGAAGAAGACAAGTGGCCTAGTGGTCTAAGGCGCTAGGCTCATAGAATACTAAGCGTTGCGCCGTGAGTTCGAACCCCGCATCAGCCAAAATTTAAAAGAAGTAAATTAAAATTTGGATTTTTTTAATTTCATATTTGGGAAATGTGACTGGGAGAATTTATGTATGGTGTGGAGTGGTGTGATAGGGCATGTACTTTAACTGGCCGGCGCGGTCCGGTGACTAAGTCTTTATTGGGCGTTTTATCGGCAGTCAACGAGTAATGCATGTGAAGGAAATTTCTTTTTTTGGTCTTTTGGTGCAATGGTGAGTCCATGAGTACAGATGTGGTCAAGATTTTTTTAAAAAGCAAGTCAAGTGGATGGGACAGCCAGGGACTTAAGGGTACACAATCGAAGTCATGATCTTGACATGGGGAAAAATAATTTTTACTTTTTTGACAAGAAGACATGCACATTATCATTCATATAAAATAACAAGAATCCTGAAAATAAGTACCAATGTTCCATCTCCCCCTATTTTGTATCTCGTTGCTAATGAAAACAATTCCCAATTGTATTGCGCGAGGTCCATGCACTTAATACTATATAATTGTCTTGTTGATTGGGTTAGTCACACAAAAAATAATAATAGGTATGTCGAATTTGGCAATGGTCTGATTCGTTATTGTATGGTTAAAATCAAATCGCTCATTGCAGGGGCTATTTTAACGTGCCTCCTGGCACGTTTGTGCAGTGAGATTAAAATTCCGTGCAGTGAGAATTACAAATCCGTGCTTAAATATCTCTATGAATTCACAAACTCAAAAGGGATGCTTTAATAGCACTTGTAGTGTGGTCACTTTCAGGTACAATTTCTAAATTTTCGCACTTAATATTTCATAGCCCCTTTCCTCATTGTTCTAAAACCTTTTCAAAGAGGCCATATACACATGGTTTGCAAACCGCATAATGTCCAAACTAATACTAGGAGATTAAAAAAAAAATCCCTTAAACTCGAGGGGAAACTCCTCCAGGTTTGATTTTGGGGGGCTGATTTTTTTTAAATGTGGACTTTTTTGACTAAAAAAGCATAACGAACCTAATGTTTTGGCTCGCTACGCTCGCAAATGGGCAAACTTGAACCTTCTTTTGACCGAAAAAGCATAAAAAAGTGCACTTTTTGGCCTTTCGTGATTTGGGGGTGGGGTTCTTACCTACCCCGCTGCTTACATCAGAACCTCCCTGCAAGCTCGTTGCCGCCCTTTGATCACCTAGACTTTACATCGCCAACGTGCAGTGACTTTTTAGCCTAAAATAGCCCCTGGCTCATTGTCACACGTCTCAAGCAAGTGGCATTTGACCAGTATCTGTAGAATTTATTGCTGCTATTTGTAATTGGATAAATATATACATGTATATATAGATGTATATATATAATTCATTACCATTAAATGGCAAATAATTTCTGGTCAGTTTGAAATCGAAACAAAGAAGTTGATTAGATGGTAATCGTGCGTGACGAATTCGCATCAAGTCATCCTTTAATTAGAAGAATTGCTCCAGGTTACTGTCTTTATGTCATAAATTTGATATAAACTGGCAAGACAAATGACAAATAAGATAGAAACAAGTATAAATACACATTTATTTCTGAACGATTTCATATAATTTTATCAATAAGGTAAGTGGGAATAACAAAATTATATTTGATATAAACGGGCAAGAAACCAATTCTTAACATTGCAATTTATATCCAAAATAATGAAACTTTTAATTGATCCTGCGTCATATACTGGCGTACCCAAAAAGGTAATCTTAATATAAAATTGTTTACTTTTTTTTCAAAGCTGATTTTGGCATATTTGTAATGTTTACACATGTCCCGACTTGCACCTAAAAAAAAAAAAATTCGGTAACCTTCATAGCTAATAGCATCGTCGACGCAGACGCCCACGTGGTTTATAGTGGGCCCGGGGCTTTGGGAGGTATCCCGGGGTGGGGGTTGCAAAGCAGCACTTTTACCAGGTAGTTCAGTTTAGTTCAGTTGACATCATGGGCTACACAAAAATGCCTGATAGCAATTGAAACGGAGTAGCTTTTGGCGGGAAAAGGTCATCGAACTTTACACAGGGTCAATTTTCAAACTTGCTTAATTGCTCGAAACCATTCCAATGTATTCCTCTAGTCTCAAGGATTCAGAAAATGTATAGTTTGACCTATGTAGGACGAAACCGTTCTTGAGTTATAACCGAAAAGATCAAAGGTCACGTTTTATATTCTTATGGGGTTCAAAAACATCTAAGTACTCCAATTTGGCCAAAAGAGGTGTCAAAATGTTCGGTTTGATAAAACAATTGAAATAAGGATAGGATTGCACCATCTTTGATGTTTTCTTACCTAAGTAACACAGCAAAATAGGTCAAGTTCAATAGAACCCAATGGTATTTGACCTATTTTGCTGTGTTGCCTAGGTAACGAAACATCCAAATGGAGTTCAGAATTTGTATGTAGGGTATCTCAGAATATGCTTGGGTATATTATTAAACTGTAAAAGTAGTGCGAAAGTGATTCATATCTAGGGCTTTAGCACTCTTCGAAAATTCTGGATATCAGTATTATTTTCCAATAATGTTGGCTATGAAATACCGGGTGAAAATGAAATGAAACAAGAATGCTTGATTATTATCAGTGATTGACTGTAAGATTGGTGTCACTTTTTGAATGAGTTTTTAAAATAATGGGTTTTTAATTAAACTTGGGACGGTAAATAACATTTAGCATGGTTTTAGATATATTTTGTAATGTTTCGTACATCTATAGTCCCGCGGAGCATCTGTATAGCCTTCTTTATCAGTCGTTTATTTTTAAAACATGCTGGTCACAGCTACCGCGTGACTCAATACACACTTAAATTACACACTCAAATTCGCTTCAAGCCATTCTTTAATTAGAAGAAATGCTCCGGGTTACTGTCTTTATGTCACAACTTTGATATACGATTTTTAGAAATTGATAAAAATAAGTGATTTGATGGCAAGAGTAAGTGACAAAATCCACATCAAGCCATTCTTTAATTGGAAAGAACGCTCCGGGTTACTGTCTTTATGTCACAACTTTGATATAAACTGGCAAGAGCAGAATATACTGGGACAAATATATATTTTGTCAAAGAAGTATCTGGACGGGGGGATTAAAAGTACCACTCAATAAACAAGTTATTATGCATATTATTTTTAATATGCCATGCAAGAGTTAGAGAATATACGATTCAATTTATTTCCATCAAAATCACACATAGAATAACACAAGATGGGGAGGTGCAATACTCAAAAACCAAAACAGACATACAAACATGACATGACAAGAGAGGTGGCCGAGAAACACACACACACACACACACAAGTTATAAATATTAATTGTGACGTAGCAAAGTGAGTTGCAAATTTTAGTTCCAGTATTTGATTTAATTTACAAATAATATTAATTGTGACGGTACACGACGAATGAGCCGTAAATTCCTCCCCGGTCAATTGTGTTTTATTTCGTAACGCGGTCATTGTAAATATATATCTTTCGTTTCTACATGTGTCTCTTTTTCCACATAGCTGGTAATAAATATCAAACAGTCATAATTAGCGGTCATTTCAAGTCATCCCCAAGTCAATGAGGTTCAAGAATATCCTCTCATTGTTAATTGTTGGTTATACATACCCAGATAAAATACAATGCTTTGTAACCCACCACTTGAACATTTAGCCAAAGCAAGAGCTATTAAGAATTCTATAGACATCTAACTTGGTAGAAGCTTATCATCCTCTTCAGCAATAGGATTATTGATTGGTTTAAAATGAGATACATGCCGCGCCAACTTGAGGTACCGATGAATACGACCTTCATGAACCATATGGAAAGGTTTCTATACAAAAACGATTCTCTTATAAACCATCATGCGCACAGTTTACACCTCGATACACCTGAGCACACATTTTCGTCCCAAGAGCTTCCAAGCATAGAACAACAAGCAGCGAATGTCTCCACCACAGTCATTGATTACACTACACGGTTGAGTTTTGACATAGCAATGTAGGACCTGTGATGCTTCTAGCTTAAAAATGGGCCTCTTTGATTGGTTTTTGTCGAAACCTCAAGTGTTTCCTTCATCCAATCAGAATTTTGTTTATATCAAACGAAAGCTAACACTTCCCCCTAAAAACACTTTTAGTCACTAGGTCAACAGATAACAGAATTCAATGTTATAACAAGGCAAAGGTGGAAAATTTGTTGAAAACTACATATCCAAGCACATTTTTTGACCAAAATGTAGGTTTTAAAGGTCAAAACCTCAAGTGTTTCTTACAATATTTTTCAAATTTTATGTCATTAAATGAAAAAGCACACTTATATTGTCCATATACTAGAGTCGCTAGAATGAGCAATGGTCAATTCTCTTCAAATTGCAAATCTTGTGCAAAAAGTTACTATTTATTCGCCTGTTTTGTCATACGGTTGTAAATTCAATGAACTATGACTTTTAAAAAAGACCGCTTACAAATTGGTATGATTTTACATTGTAACTCAGAATACAATTTAGGGCATTTACAGCTCATTCGTGCTGTACGGTCACATTATGAGAAAATATTCATTTATATGTGACTCCTCGCCACAACTGAGCCCGGATGTCGCCAGTGCCACTATTGAGATATGCTCCATCGAACTTAACAATAAACAATAGGAAAGAAAGGATTTATTGACTGTTTTATTGATTTTTCACTACTTAAATGTCAAGTACTATAGACATGATATACATCATTTTAAAGCTAATTTCAAGCAGAATATTTTGGTTGAATATCTCAAAAATGATGATTGGCGACATCCGGGCTCAGTTGTGGCGAGGAGTCACATATTACAAACATTCGAATCCGAACTTGAGGTCAGCCAGTGGAACCGAACATGTAGGCCATGGACCTCACAAGAAGACACACGGCCCCAGAAGCCACCAGTGACCAGTCCGGAAATACCGCCGAGTCAGGCAGCATGTTGCCTGCGCAGGCAATACAGGCTTTGGTAACCCTTCCGAATTTGACAGACTAAGGACTAAATTGTTCATGGTGATTTTATAAAAGATTGGTTGGAAATTTTACTTTAACACACATGATCTACATGTAAGTTGACAATTTTTCACCGGGCGAAAAAAAATTCCACCGGGAGGAAAATAATTGAAATAACAAAACAATTTCTAACGGTTTTTTAAAAATGTGATTTAAATATGCAAATTACCTTTATTTTACCTAAAATTTATGACAAAATACCACTGATTGTACATCCATTGATAATTTTATATATTTTACCCACTTCTTTACTCTAAACCAAAAATAATGGTATATTAAAAGATGCTCTATTTGAAATAGAGCATTGCATTGTAAAGTGTGCTGAGGCTTGTGGATCAACGTCTTGGCGTTGTGCCTGTGCGTAGCGCACTATAAATGCGCAGGCAACATGCTGCCTGACTCGACAGTATTTCCTGATCAGGCAGTCGAACCGGACTGGTGACAAAGTGATACTTGTTTTGAAAGAATTTACAATAACAATATTAGAACGATTAATTTGAGATTTTTTTTTTTTAGGGGGGGGGGTCCCGATTAACATTAAGTTAGTTTTTGAACACTTCTTGTAGCTCGGTATTCATTGTGTCATAAAGTACATAAACATCTTTGTCAGAATGAAACACAGTTGTGTCATCAGCGAAAATAATAAACGACAACAATTTTGATGTACAACAAATAACATTTATATATTATAATAAAAGGTAAATGTCCCAGAATTGAACCCTGGGTTACATCACACATCACATTATCATAATATACATACTTGAGAGCTAATTTGTTAACCACGTATGAGATATTCCACGAAACCTATAGTGATATAATTCATATGCTCTATGGTATCGAATGCCTCACTTGCATCTTTACCGAAATCGAGTACATCCATGTACGTGGAATGTTTATTTCTATATCCATATTGTTTTTCATACAAAACATTGTTTTTGAGCAAAAATTGTAGCATCTGTTATGTAAAATTCGTTCCAACATTTTGGAGAAAGTAGGTAAGACAGATACAGGTATATAATTACCAAATACTTCAGGACTGTCCTTTTTATAGATGGGCACAACTTTGGCTATTTTCATAGCATCGGGGACTATTCCACTATTAAGAGAAAAGTTAGACAAAATTTTAAAGGGATATGAAATTTCATTTGCAGTTGTTTTAACAAGATCAGATTTGATATTATCATGTCCTGGGCTTTTCTTACTTCCCATTTTTCCGATAATATGAAGATTTTCTTCTTCATCAGTAGGTCGCAAAAAACATGAGCTAAAGATGAGCCTGTACTGGCAAAATATTTATTGAATTCGTCAGCAATATCCTTTGAATCAGTTAAACTTCTATCATTGGCGATGAACTCTTGGAAAAAGGCTTTTTTGAAGGCCTAAGAATAGACTTTAAAATCTTCCAGGTATTTCTCCTATTGTGCTTTTCCTTATCCAGTACACTGCTGAAGTAATTTTGCTTTACTAAACGAAGCGAAATATTCAGTTAATTCCGCCGGTACATTTTATATTTTTGGACATTACTTTCTGTAGGTTTCTTTAAAGATTTTTATACAATATTTGTTTTCTTCTGAAAACAGATGCATTTAAGCAACGACAGTGTTATCCAAGGTGATGCAGGTTTGGTTTTTTTTGGAAAACATTCAATACACATGAGTTGAACCCATATGACAGACGACAGGCAAGTCTAATATTTTAATTAGAGGTTAATAACTGCGCATCGGTTATTTGGAGGGCATTGTGAAAAATCTTTTTGCCTTTGGAACCGAGGAATATCCCGAGGGGCGCAGCCCCGAAGGATATTCCGAGGGATATTCCGAGGTCCAAAGCAAAATGTTTAGATTTTTCACAATGCCCGACATATAACCGATGCAAAGTTATTAACCTCATTCATAACCGTCACTTAATTGATCTTTTAACTTTACAAAATAACACAAAATTTTCCTCAAAAGTTTGTAAAATAAACAATTCTTACATCTTCCCTTTCCCAAAATCGATCAGGCTAAAACAAAACGACCAATAACAAAAGTGCGTATCAGAATCTGTGCAAATATGGTAGCGCGCAATCCAAATACGGCAGCCAGCGCTCGCGCAGTTCGTTGGACGCACAATACGGCGCACGCAGAAGTCAATTGTGTGCGACATTGGAACAATTACGCATTTTGCGGT